>NW_009952159.1:1584210-1596342 GCF_000747805.2 Chaetura pelagica
CCACACGTGTACAAAGAGCAACTTGGTTTGCTAACAAATCTGTTGCCAGTTTCACTCAACATCCCCCATTTCTTATACCTAAGGGACAGCAAGTAAGGGCCACTTAATGACAGACTGGTTTGGCTTGGAAGAGACCTTCAAGATCATCTAGCTCCAACCCCCCTGCATGGGCAGGGACACCTCCCAGCAGCCCAGGCTGCTTCAAACCCCATCCAACCTGCCCTTCAACACTGCCAGGGATGGGGCAGCCACAGCTTCTCTGGCCAACCTGGGCCAGGCTCTCCCCCCCCTCACAGCACAGAATTTCTCCCTCCCATCTCAGCTCCAGCTCCCTCTGCCAGCTGGAAACCCTTCCCCCTGCTCCCATCCCTCCCTGCCCTTGTCCCAAGCCCCTCCCCAGCTTTCCTGGAGCCCCTTCAGGCCCTGGAAGCTGCTCTCAGGTCTCCTTGGAGCCTTCTCTTCTCCAGGCTCAACACCCCAACTCTCCCAGCCTGGCTCCAGAGCAGAGCTGCTCCAGCCCTCCCAGCATCTCCGGGGCCTCCTCTGGACTCTCGACAACAGGTAATTGCTCACCTTCCTCATGCTACTCATGATTTTTCAGGCACACAACCTTCAGGAGCTATGCAAACTGCCAGGCCTGTCACTATGGTATCCCAGTGTCTGCAGTAATGACACTTAAGTGCAAGGACAGACACCTTCCCAGCCTTAAGAGACAGGTGGTGGCTTTTCTTCTGGAGAAGAGGAAGCTCCAGGGAGACTTTCTTGAGGCTTTTCAATACATAAAAGGGGCTGATAAAAAAGATGGAGACAGACTTTTTTAGCAGGGCCTGCAGCAACAGGACAAAGGGTGGTGGCTTTAAACTAAAAAAGGGTAGATTCAGACTAGATATAAGGAAGAAATTGTTTACAATGAGGGTGGTAAGACAGTGGGACAGGATGCCCACAGAGGTGGGAGATGCCCCATCCCTGGAAACTTCCAAGGCCAGGCTGGACAGGGCTCTGAGCAACCTGATCTAGTGGAAGATGCCCCTGCTGCCTGCAGGGAGACTGAACTAGATGAGCTTTAAAGGTCCCTTCCAACCCAAATTATTCTATGATTCTAAGAACCAACTATGGCTAGATGCCTGCAAACCTGAGCAACCTATTTCCAAAGAAGAGATTGCATCAAACAATTTATATGTACAGTAGTTCACAATCCATGTTCCTCAGCCAGCAGAGGAGAACATTCCCCAAGACCCAGCCACAAAAATATACCAAGTGATCTTATTCTCTTTAGCTGCTTTGGCTCAAGTTAAACTTCCCACCCAACTAGCTACTGAGGTAGCAGGATGGTCACGCAAGAGGGCATGGATTAGAGTTAGGTTAATGGTTGATCTTGATGAACTTCACCAACATTTCCAGTACCTACCCATCACAGAACAACTCTGTGACTCTGTAGGCAGCCCAGCTATATTTCTAGCCTAACTGTCAACATCTCCACCAAAAAAAGCCTCTAAAAGCACGAGATGTCATTCTGGGAAGCACATCAACAAGAATCCACCCTGTGGGCACATGCCAGCCTTGTCCTACTTGGTGTCTCCTTCGCCAAGCAAGGAGCTATGTCCTTCACAATTGGTAGCAGCTTCTGCTGTGCTTCTTCCCAAGGGTTTCTGCTGAATTTGAGCAGCTTTTAGCAAGTCGCTCACAACATTTGCTTCTCTCAGAGCAACAGAAACTTGTTCAGAGGTCAGTCAACAAGTAGTATTGATCACTTCTTCCAGCACCCAAAACTCCACTAAATGCTACACAATAGAGCTAAAAATAGCAATGAACTGTGTTCCCAGCAGAAAGTCAGAACAAATATTGTGCAGCAAGGAGCAACAGTCCTCAGGCTGGTTTGTGCCCCATCGAGCAGCTGAGCCTGGAGCTGCTGAAGAGCCACAGAGATGCTGGAGGGAGGGGAACATCTCCCTGCTGAGGAAAGGCTGAGGGAGCTGGGTCTGTTGGGCTTGGAGAAGAGGAGACTGAGGGGCCACCTCATCCCTGGTTACAAACACGTTCAGGGCAGTGTCAGGAGGAGGGAGCCAGGCTTTGTGCAGTGATGTCCAGTGACAGGACAAGGGGCACTGGGTGCAAACTGGAGCACAGGAGGTTCCATGTGAATCTCAGGAAGAACTTCTTTGCTGTGAGAGTGACAGAGCCCTGGGCCAGGCTGCCCAGAGAGGCTGTGGAGTCTCCTTCTCTGGAGACATTCCAACCCCCCTGGCCACGTTCCTGTGTGATGTGCTCTGGGTGCCCCTGCTCTGGCAGGGGGGTTGGACTGGGTGATCTTTCCGGGTCCCTTCCAACCCCTAGGATTCTGTGATTCTGTGTAGACACTCCAAACCAGGACACCCTGCTTCAAGGCAAACACACATGAAACATGGAGAGCTTCTATCCCACCCCCTTTTTGCAATAACAGCAGAGCCTGCTGAGAGCCAAAATACTTTCTAGCTGGTGAAGGACTTCACAAGAAGCTGTCTGAAGGAAGGAGGAAGCAACAGAGCTGGGAGGATGCCTGTCTCTAGATAGTTGCAGACTGAAGCGAAGCTGATTATGCTCTAGCCACTCAAAGCCACAGGACTGTCACTGGTGCTGTGGCTGCTCCAACCATGGGGTTTGGTCCCAGGATTGCACCACAGGCATCAACTTCTATCCAGGTTGGGGTTTTTTTAGGTTAGACATTAGGAGAAAAACACTTCCTGTGAGGGTGGTGAGACCCTGGCCCAGGTTGCCCAGAGAAGCTGTGGCTGCCCCATCCCTGGCAGTGTTGAAGGGCAGGTTGGATGGGGCTTGGAGCAGCCTGGGCTGCTGGGAGGTGTCCCTGCCCATGGCAGGGGCTTGGAACTGGATGATCTTGAAGATCCCTTCCAACCCAAACCAGCCTGGGATTCTATGATTCTACCTCTGGTGGTGCCTCTCTTGGTGCCACCCTACAAGAGGGACACTGAAGGAAGCAACCACTGCAACTTCAGTAAGATCATAAAACACAGCCTAGCATGGAGGTTCTGCCCTTTGAGAAGCACTTTTCTTCCAGCCTCTGTAATAGAAGCTTGTCCTAAGGAAGAATTTGAAAGCTTTAAGTACTGAGGCTTCAAAAATTCCTTTCAGAGGAGGCTCCTTCGCAGTGCTCAGAAAGCTGCAGGAAAAGGAATTTAAAGGTCACTTCTTACGAAGAGATGATCAAACTCACCAGCCTCATCTAGAGAGCAGAAGAGGTGAAGAGAACAGAAGTACAACCAAATAAGTAGGGAAAAAAAACAAAGACAAGGAGTTTAAGGCTCTGGGTTTGTGCTCCCGACACCGAGATGGCTTCAGAAGAGCAGAGCAACACTTGGCCCTCCTCACTGCCTGGTTGCCTTCGATGTGCTGAGCTGTTTGGGGCTGAATGAGCAATTAAGAGTATCAGAAAACAGATGGCTCTATTTGGCAGCTCTTTTAAAAGTGTCATTTTGAGACTAGCCAGGTCGTATCACAACTAAATTGCTCCAGATTAACTGCTTTCAGGCGACATGTAATAAAGAGATGAAACTATTTGGGCTCAAATCTCTGTGACTGCCAAACTGATTGTACCCACTCCACAACCATCATGTTCTAGCATTAATAGCAGAGTTGATTAATTCTCACTAATGGAATCACAGAATCATAGACTGGTTTGAGATGGAAGGGACCTTTTAAAAGATTTTTAATCATTGCAGAAAAGATGCACGTTTGGTAAACTATTGATATGCTGAGTGTGTCCATCTCCTCTTCTATCTTATTCAAAATCCTAAAGACTTTCCCCAGGTGAGGACTGGAGAATGATATGGAACATGTTCTCATTCTGGCCCAGGTTGCCCAGAGAAGCTGTGGCTGCCCCATCCCTGGCAGTGTTGAAGGGCAGGTTGGATGGAGCTTGGAGCAGCCTGGGCTGCTGGGAGATGTCCCTGCCCATGCAGGGGTGGGATCTAGATGATCTTTAAGGTCCCTTCAACCCAAACCATGCTATGATTCTATGAAATAAAAATGTAATTACTAGTGTAAGTCTGATCTACAACCCAAGAGCCAAGCTGCCTGTCCATCAGACATGGACACATATGTTCAATATAACAGTTGATAGAATCCCTGAGAGTGATTCCCTGCTATCTCTATCTCCAACCAGTTTAGAAGTGATCAACAGGAGCTTAGTGAGTAATTAATTCTGTTGGGATCACAAAATCACAGGATCATTTAGGCTGGAAGGGAACTCCAGCAGGGATCTTCTCCAACCTCCAGCTCCAAGCAGGAATCATAAAATTATTTTGGTTGGAAAAGACATTTAAGATCATCAAGTCCAACTGCCAGCCAAACACTGCCAAGTCCACCACCAAACCACATCCCTCAGCACCACATCCACACATTGTGCAGCTTCAAAGCTGTATCAGATTGCTCCTGAACCATCCAGACACAGTTTTAGGATCTCTGAGCACAAAGATTCTTGTGTGTGATATTAATACAATGGTTACACAATTAATTCTCATGCTCTTCCTAGTGATCTTAGATATGCTGAGTGTGTCCATCTCCTCTTCTATCTTAATCAAAATCCCAAAGACTTTCCCCAGGTGAGGACTGGAGAATGATATGGAACATGTTCTCATTCTGGCCCAGGTTGCCCAGAGAAGCTGTGGCTGCCCCATCCCTGGCAGTGTTGAAGGGCAGGTTGGATGGAGCTTGGAGCAGCCTGGGCTGCTGGGAGATGTCCCTGCCCATGCAGGGGTGGGATCTAGATGATCTTTAAGGTCCCTTCCAACCCAAACCATGCTATGATTCTATGAAATAAAAATGTAATTACTAGTGTAAGTCTGATCTACAACCCAAGAGCCAAGCTGCCTGTCCATCAGACATGGACACATATGTTCAATATAACAGTTGATAGAATCCCTGAGAGTGATTCCCTGCTATCTCTATCTCCAACCAGTTTAGAAGTGATCAACAGGAGCTTAGTGAGTAATTAATTCTGTTGGGATCACAAAATCACAGGATCATTTAGGCTGGAAGGGAACTCCAGCAGGGACCTTCTCCAACCTCCAGCTCCAAGCAGGAATCATAAAATTATTTTGGTTGGAAAAGACATTTAAGATCATCAAGTCCAACTGCCAGCCAAACACTGCCAAGTCCACCACCAAACCACATCCCTCAGCACCACATCCACACATTGTGCAGCTTCAAAGCTGTATCAGATTGCTCCTGAACCATCCAGACACAGTTTTAGGATCTCTGAGCACAAAGATTCTTGTGTGTGATATTAATACAATGGTTACACAATTAATTCTCATGCTCTTCCTAGTGATCTTAGTTCAGAGTGCAAAAATAAGAATGAAACACACACTAAATTGACCTAATCAGCTAATTCAGAAGTATTAGACAAGGGTTTGAACAAAGAAAGTAGTCAGTATTTTCCAGGATGAAACCAGTTCTGATGACAAGCAGACACCACCCTTTCAACCCCTGCCAACATATGATTTCAATGACCAATTTTAAATCAACAAGTACAATCTGAACTTGCCACAACACAAAACATGTGAAAGAACTTTAAGGAGGTATTTTTATGTTCAGTAGTTGCCCATATTATACAAACCACCAGAAGAACAGACACCACTACCCAAATTCATGTACCCACTGGTGGAGCTGGACAGCAGCCCCACAGCTAATTTCAAACCCAAAGCTGCTGTTTACAATTCAGATGAGAGTCTGACACAAATCCTACTTTTCCATTTCAGTTTAATCATTAATTTAGTTGGGGGAGGGGTAATTAATTTTTTTATTAAATACACTAACTGCATTATACACAAATTACTGCTTTAAAGATACTCTTACAGCCTACATGTGTAAATGAAGCCTTCTTCCTACCTGACCCATTATGACCAGGTAAGTTAGAGAATCACAGAATCACAGACTGGTTTGGGTTGGAAGGGACCTTCAAGATCACCCAGTCCCACCCCTGCATGAGCAGGGACACCTCCCAGCAGCCCAGGCTGCTCCAAGCCCCATCCAACCTGCCCTTCAACACTGCCAGGGATGGGTCAGCCACAGCTTCCCTGGGCAACCTGGGCCAGGCTCTCACCACCCTCACACTAAAGAATTTCCAACTAAAGTCTAACCTAAATCTCCCCTCTTCCAGTTTGAAACCATTACCCCTTGTCCTATAACTACAGTCTATGATGAAAAGTCCCTTCTCCAGGCTGAACACCCCAACTCTCCCAGCCTGGCTCCAGAGCTGCTCCAGCCCTCCCAGCATCTCCGGGGCCTCCTCTGGCCTCTCTCCAACAGGTCTCTCTCCTTCCTGTTGGATGCCCCATGTTTTAACAGGTTTGGCTGCTGCCCTAGGATCTAACTTAATTATTTGTTCTGGCTGAGAGTGAAGGCAATTCCTTCTTCTACGTCTGCAGAATAAAAAAAAAACCTTCTGGTGAGTTAAAATGTCATTTTTAGTGCCTCCAAAGTGCTCTAAAGGAGGTTGCCATCCTGGCCCCTGTCTCATGAGGAGGTGCTGAGGTGTTCAGCTGCAGTTCCCCTTCACAAGAAAACAGAGAGGACAAGGGGGAATGGATCCAAACTGGAAGAGGGGAGATTTAGCTGAGACATTAGGGGGAAATTCTGTGCTGTGAGGGTGGTGAAAGCCTGGCCCAGGTTGTCCAGGGAAGCTGTGGCTGCCCCATCCCTGGCAGTGTTGAAGGGCAGGTTGGATGGGGCTTGGAGCAGCCTGGGCTGCTGGGAGGTGTCCCTGCCCATGCAGGGGAGCAGGAGGGAAGGCAGAACTACACCTTGAGCCAAGGACTTGCACCCAGTTAAACCAGTGACAAACACACTTTGCCGATGGGGAACTGGGGTAAAGGACACTTCTCTACCTCAATGTTCTGGAAATTTGGAGCAGAACTAGAGAAAAACTGGATTCCTTAACCTGTATTCAAGCCCTCCTAGTTTGTTTTTATCTGCAAAATTAGTTAAAGAGGAAAACTGCCCAAATACATTTTAAAATGCAATTTCAAGAAGAGATTTACTTCTACCTTTTTCACCAGTCCAGCTGTTCCAAGCTAGAGTTTGCTGGGTCCCTACAGCAGCAGCACATCTTGCAGGGTCATTACCAAGAAATTCCTGGGGATTTCTGGTTATTAACAGGGTCCAGCAGAAATAAAGTCTGATCTGACAGTTCCCTTTTCAAAAGGTTATCTGAAACTCAGGTAAAAGAGCTGGGAGTTATTCTGGGAGAGGGATTTAACAGCTCTGGGGAACAGGGACTCCCCAGATGGAACCCTGGTAATTTTTAGAGATTTTTTTAATATATATATATGTGTGTGCTATTTCAACAGGCAGACATCTAGCATCTTGCTTCCAAAGTGCTCCTTCCTAATTGCATGGGTAGCTTGGAGTCATTAGATTGTTCTTAACACTGCCAATGGACCATCACTTTCTGGGGCTTATGAAAACATGGTATTTCAAGGGAAGGAATGTTTAGCCTATGTGGTCTGCAATTTTCTACCACTTAAAAAAATATTCAGGCAATTACAAACCTCTGTAGACCACCCAAATTACTGCATCTTTTCTACATTCATAGAATCATAGAATGTGTTGGGGTGTTCAGCCTAGAGAAGAGAAGGCTCCAGGGAGACCTGAGAGCAGCTTCCAGTGCCTGAAGGGGCTCCAGGAAAGCTGGGGAGGGACTGTTTACAAGGGTGTGGAGTGATGGGATGAGGGGCAATGGCCCTAAACTAGAGCAGGAGAAGTTCTTTACCATGAGGGTGGTGAAGCACTAGAACAGGTTGCCCAGAGAGGTGGTGGAGATCCCTGGAGACACTCAAGGCTTGACCAGGCTTTGAGTAACCTGGTCTAGTCAAAAAGGTCCCTGTGCACTGCAAGGGTCTGGACTAGATGACCTTTAAAGGTCCCTTCCAACCCCACATGTTCTATGACTCTATGACACCCACCACCATCAGCGAGACCTGGCACAGGATTTTCCTCAATTATTGTCATCACTGTCACCCCAAAAATGAAAAAATTTCAGGCAAAGTCAGAACACACAGTTCAGTGGTTTGTTACTTAAAATTCCCCTCTTTCCTCTGCTTCTCTCAGATTTCCATCACCATTTCCTCTGTAGCCAAGAGCAGTAAATGGAAACCTGTTCCACATCCATATGAGATAATGGTCTAACATGAGTGGAAACTGTTTCCTCACACTAGAAGAAAAAAGCCATCAACAAGAGAAAAAGGTGCAATTGCTCATTTCTAAGTGTTTCCAGATGAGCAGGAGAAGGGAAGAAAAATGTTCTGCCTCTCCTTGAAATGCATCTGAAAAATATCACTTCTGTACCCCAGAATCAAACAAACTACCATTAAAAACCACGTGTGCTGTTCCTGCCTTGGGAATATTGCACACTCCTGGTTTTTTTCTCTGGGTTTCTTATCTATTTTTCAATAGCAAGAACTGCCTTTAACATGAGGACTCAGAGGACTGAGCATGTTGTCAGTCAGTTGTAAATTCTGGAACAGACACGACTTCAGGCCTTCACTGTCAATCATGAGAGCTTCTTTGGGACAGGGCAAATGGCCATTGAAGCTGTTTCCAAGGACCTTTTGCTTGGAGTGACATGGTTACATTTTGATGGCATATCTCATCTTGTTAAGTCTTAAATATCCATATTAAAATACTCCATATAGATAATTTCCTGGGGTGTTTCACTTTTAAGTAAACCAGTTCTGCCTTTGCTGGTTTTCATCTTTCCAAAGGTCTGATCACAGAATCCAAGACTGGTTTAGGTTGGAAGGGACCTTCAAGATCATCTAAATCCACCCCCTGCCATAGGCAGGGACATCTCCACTAGACCAGGTTGCTCAAAGCTCCATTTGAGGGCTGGAACACCCCTCCTGTGAGGACAGGCTGGTTTGTTCAGCCTGGAGAAGAGAAGGCTCCAGGGAGACCTCAGAGCACCTTTCAGTGCCTGAAGGAGCTACAGAAAAGCTGAGGAGGGACTTGGGACAAGGGCAGGGAGTGAGAGGGCAAGGGGGAACAGTTTTAAATGGAAAGAGGGGGGAGGTAGACTAGATATAAGGAAAATAATTTTTACAATGAGGGTGGTGAAATACTGGTACAGGTTGCCCAGAGTGGTAGGAGATGCCCCATCCCTGGAAACATCCAAGGCCAGGTTGAACAGGACTCTTGAGCAATCTGATCTAGTGGAAGATGTCCCTGCTCATGGCAGGGGAGTTGGACTAGATGAGCTTTAAAGGTCCCTTTCAACCCAAACCATTCTATGGTTCTATGGTAATTAGTCCTATGATCCAGCTCACTGGTCTTCAAAGCATTAGAGAGTTTGGCTGCTGTCTCATGTCTCTATGTAAGCAGGTTCTGCAACACACAAGAACAGTCCTTCTTCTTCAATGCCATAACTTGGTTATCAGAAAAGGAACTATTGTAGGTCTTGTTGACACAGGAAGAGGTAAATGGTGTCAAGTGTCACAGCAGATTTCAGAAAAGCCATTTCTCAGTTAAGTATTTTTTCTTGAAAAGCTACTGCACATAAAAACTGAGGCTACTTTTATCTCATGTCCACAACAACAGAAATAACAGGACTAGATGTGAAAATACCAAAACTGTGGTGACCAAGCACCAACAGTCCCAATGGCATGGAAGCCAATATTTTCAACTACAGACAAGTCTAGTGACATGGAAATCTGATGGATAAGTTTACATGAGGATTGTAAAATAACAGTATGTAAGAGTCTGAAGTCAAAAGGCAAGAAAATTAAAAGATACTGGATTCTGGCTGTCATCTCCCTGAGGAGATGTAACAGAACCTTCAATGGGAGCAGAAGAGGACAGCAGGGAGGAGAAGGTTCATAAAAACCAAGTCAAAATCCAAACCAAGAGAAGCATAAAGAGACAAAACATCCCAACCAACCAAGCTGTGCATGTACCAATTACGAATCTACTCCACATATTATTTTTCAAGTATAGAAGGATTAGACATCTCCAGAGAGCTTCTAGAGAAATGGAAGAAAAAGTAAATATACTCTGAAGTTGATAAAAACAAGAATTGTTCACCTTCAGGGAGGCAGAATCCACAACCTTCCTGGGCAACCTGTTCCAGTGTCTCACCACCCTAACAGGAAAGAATTTCTTCTTAATGTCCAACCTAAATCTCCCCACTTCCAGTTTAAAACCTAAATCTCCCCAATTCCAGTTTAAAACCATTTCCCCTCACCCTATCACTACACATCCTGGTAAAAAGTCCCTCCTGAAAATATAATTAATAATGAAGTTGGGAGATTCACAGAGCCCTGACAGAAGTGCAGGCAGTGGAATCATTGGTGGTGAGGAATGCAAGGTGGTGTATGTGTACTTTGTGTACTCTGAATAAAATAATAGATCCTGCTCATGGAGAATGAGGACTTCAGCTCCTCAGGAACAACCTGAGTAGCAGCACCTTCCAAAATCTAAGAGCAACACTGCTGCCTATCTAGACACCTGAATGCCCAAGGTGCTTATGAATGGTAGTTATTTTGGGGCAAATGGAGCAGGGAAGTGATGTGCATGGCAGGGTAAATCCCCTTGGAAGCTGAACGATGCTGTACCTCACTGCCTTCCCACCCCCTTGCACCTCTGGGCAAAAGCAGCTTTCAAGGTCAACTCCTCAGGCAGCCTCTCAAACACACGGGCAATAATCCTCCTACAAATTACTGGGCTGCACTGACAGCTGACAACAAACACAAAGGGCTTAATTACAGATATGTTTGTAATAATTTCACAGAAGGTTTATCAAAATATAAAGATATTAAGCAACAGTGACAAGAAGAACATGATGAAGAGCATGGAAGACAGCACAAAGAACCAAAATGTCACCCACCAGAGAAGCTACTGCCACCCAATGTACCCACATTTTCACTTCCCCTTCTCCTCTACCTCTGCTCCCTTTCCACTTCAAGTGACTGGTGAGATTAATTTGACACTAGGAAAATTTACCCAGAGAAAGAAACAAAGGATTACAACAGTTGAACTTCAAGAGAAAAATGCCAGGCATAAAAGTAGTATCTTAAAAAAAATACAACATGAAAAATGAAATGAAATGCTGGTATTGACCTCATCATATACTGCAGGAACAAGGGATAAAAGAAGAGATTAAAACTCACCTGCAATTTACACCGAGTTTGCAAACTCACTACTAAACACTGTGGGCAAAAGCTGAGTGTGATTCAAGAGGAGATTCCAAGTTTAAAATCAATTCACATACACACATTTGAAAGGTGAAAAACCTGAAGTATTAGGAGTTATAAACATCAAATGAAGTGTGCTAAATGGGTCTCCTAGAAGCAGGTTATTCCAAAATTGCTTGCGAGGAGGCTTCTTGACTCCTTCATTGGATGCTGCAATTTTTGTATCCACACAATAAAAATCAAATGGCCAGATGAAGGACTGATTAGAAACCTGCCTTAAATGCTGCACTTTATTTTATCACAAGAGCATTTCTGCATTCAATCCATGGCTGCCTTGAAGAACATGGGGAGGAAAGAAAGTGGACCTCCCAGAGCAGGTTTTCTCCCTTCTTATATTACTGCCTAGTTGGCCTGGGGAGCATCCTAAACCTAACCAAGAATGGGGACATTTTGCCTCTTATCATTCTGCTTTCTATAAGAAGTCTGAAGGCTTTCACAGCCATGGCTTATTCTTCAGCATGAGATGACTCCCTGAGCAACCACCACATTCAGCTTCGGGAGGTGGGAAAACAGCCACACAGAACAACCTGACCACACAACATCATCCCACCCCAAGTATTCCCAGGTATAAATATGGAGCAGGAGGGGCTTCTGTTTGTTATTTTGATTGGGTTGCACTAACAACAAAAAGTGGGCCAGTAATGTGTGCTCACAGTCCAGAACCCACTCATGTCCTGAGCTGTGTCACCAGCAGCGTGAGCAGCAGGGCCAGGGAGGGGATTGTCCCCTCTGCTCTGCTCTGCTGAGACCCCCCTGCAGGGCTGGGAACAGCTCTGGGGTCCCCAGCACAGGGAGGACACGGAGCTGTTGGAGAGAGGCCAGAGGAGGCCCTGGAGATGCTGGGAGGGCTGGAGCAGCTCTGGAGCCAGGCTGGGAGAGTTGGGGTGTT
>NW_009952159.1:1596496-1639629 GCF_000747805.2 Chaetura pelagica
TGGCAGTGTTGAAGGGCAGGTTGGATGGGGCTTGGAGCAGCCTGGGCTGCTGGGAGGTGTCCCTGCCCATGGCAGGAGGGTTGGAACTATATGATCCCTTCCCACCCAAACCATTCTATGATTCTGTGAGGACAACAGCATTCAAAGCTCCTATTTGGTTCTCATAAAACTGCCTGTAGCTCAACAAGACACAACTGATTCTTCCAAATGCCAGACACCCTCTCTCAGATGCATCACCTTTACATTTTCATTTCCTTTGCTTCAAATTTACCACCCTGCAAAGAGTTTTATAAGCCAGTAAACCCGTTTGTGTCCATTCTGAGCCCAACACTCATTTGCAAGCCAGAGCAGAGAGATACAAAAACCAGATCATAAACCTGACTTTCAGGTTTTCTTTTTTAAACCCAAGTCTTTTCCACATATGGGGTTGAAAAAAAAAATAATAAAAGAAGATGGACACAAAAGATGGCAATGATAATAAGAACAGGCAGCTCAACTACGTGTCTGGCTTTCAAAGGAAAGAGCAGAATGAAAGCAGCAGAGAGGAGGAGGAACTCTTTAAAAATGAATCCAGGCACCCTGCAATGCTCTCCTTCCAGCAGTGGCGAGGTCTGGAGCTGAGGGATGATCACAAGAACAACATGTATCTGGAGCACTTTTCCTTCTCATTTTACCAACACACATATTCCTACTAGAAATGGATTTAGTTAAATTATAAGAAGAAAAGTGAGGATTTTATTGTTGCCCACACTAGTCGTACTATTGTCCATCTACACCCCTGGGTGAGGTATCAAAGGCAGCAGGTCAGAACAGTTTCTTCAAACAATACTTGACTGATAAGCTCCTGTGCCCAAGCACAGCTCTGGGCCCTTCACTGCAAGAAGGACCTTGAGGTGCTGGAGCAGGTCCAGAGTAGACAACGAGGCTGGGGAAGGGACTGGAGGGCAAGTCTGGTGAGGAGAGGCTGAGGGAGCTGGGCTTGTTCAGCCTGGAGAAGAGGAGACTCAGGGGGGACCTTCTCACTCTCTACAACCACCTGGAGGGAGGTTGGAGGCAGGTGGGGTCGGGCTCTTCTCCCAGGCAACCAGTGACAGGATGAGAGGGCCTGGCCTGAAGCTGCTCCAGAGGAGGTTCAGGTGAGATATCAGGAAGCACTTCCTCATGGAAAGGGTGATCAGACCTTGGGATGGACTGCCCAGGGAAGTGGTGGAGTCACCATCCCTGGAGGTGTTCAAGGAAAGGCTGGATGTGGCACTTGGAGTCCTGGTCTGGAGATGTGGTGGTGTTGGGTCATGGGTTGGACTTGATGATCTCAGAGGGCTTTTCAGTAATTCTGTGATTCTGATTTATTTCTTTTAAATGAACACTAGCACCAGCCAGTTCCTACCTGGCATTCTCTGAGGTCCTGCAGACACAAAACTTTCATCCAAAAAAAGCTTTTTTTTTTCCCCAACAAATTATTTTAAGGTAGCAAAAGGATTTCTTTTATTTTCCCCTTAAAGTGAGTTGTGTCTCTATTTCAGGGGAAAAAATTTCATACACAATTCTTCACATGTAGAAAAATACTCTGATTGCACCAGAAACCCATTCTGCTTTAGTGGGGGAATTGGACTAGATGATCTCTAGAGGTCCCTTCCAACTCTGACAATTCTATGACCATGATACACTTTCAGCATAAAAATAGCACTCAGGAAAAGGAGGTTTTAGAAACATAAAAGATATTAAAACACAGAGATAAGCAGCCATGAATACTTCCACCCACTCTGTAATCCCCAGGGTTAAAGCCAACAAATTGATAGGCTTGTTAATTAGCTCTGATTGCCTCTGCCACACGTGCAGATGAACAGCCTTCCTGCCACCATGACAAGGATATGCAGTCAGGACCCATCTCATCAGGGTATCAGCTGGAGCCACCTCCAGCTCTGACACCAAGGGAAGGTTCTGGCAGTGTCTCCAATTGCTGCCCACTAACAGCACTTTACACTGTCCTGCTGGAGTTTGATAGGACAAATAAAGCCAAGATCGGTAAGGGAATGACAGTGAGAGGCTCTGAGAGGCAACGAGCAGGGCTTGCTGAGGAGAGCTGGCCACTCCTCAACACCAGCAGCTGGGGGAAGGCAGATCCAGGATGAGGAGAATGGATTGAGCAGCCCAGAGGAGAAAGACTTGGGGGGTGCTGGGTGATGAGAAGCTCAACATGAGCTGGAGCCCAGAACCCACCCATGTCCTGGGCTGTGTCACCAGTAGCATGACCAGCAGGGCCAGGGAGGGGATTGTCCCTCTCTCCTCTCGCAGCCTGTTACAAGGCCTGACAACCCGTTCCCAGGAAGAAATTGTTCCCAATATCCAATCTAAACCTCCCCTGGCACAACTTGAGGCCATTTCCTCCTCTTCTATCACTTGTTCCTTGGGAGAAGAGACTTGACCCCCTCTCGCTCCAACCTCAGGCAGTTGCAGAGAGCAAGAAGGTCTTCCCTCAGCCTTCTTTTCCCCAGGCTAATCACCCCAGTTCCCTCAGCAGCCCCTCATTAGACTTATGCTCCAGACCCTTGTCTGTGGTCATGTGTATATCCAATAGTAGCCACCAATGTAGTCAAGACTCCCAGGGTACCCTTTATCCTCCCTAACTATCTCAATTTAAACTTCAGGTATCTAAGTGACATTAGTGGTCCAGGGGTCCTCTAGGAGTTGGAAGAAACCTGAAAAGCAAATCCACCCCATTTTAACCCAACTGTCCATAGCAAACGGGATGACCATTTGCTGTGGATGTCTGTATGTCCCTGTGAAGCACCAGAGGAGCCTAGGTAAGAAATAAGGAGCCTCACTTTTAGGTGGCTAAAGTTATACTTAATTCCCCCAAGATTGCTCTAGTCCTCAGGCCAAGACACCTTTCACAAAATGAATGGTGTGTCTGAAGACAGAGAAACCTGGACAGAAATGACCATAGAATCATAGGGGTTGGAAGGGACCTCTGAAGATCATTGAGTCCAGCCCCCCTGCTGCAGCAGGAACACCCAGGGCAGCACACACAGGAACCTGTCCAGATGGGTCTTGAAAGTCTCCAGAGAAGGAGACTCCACCACCTCTCTGGGCAGCCTGTCCCAGGGCTCTGTCACCCTCACAGCAAAGAAGTTTCTCCTCATGTTGAGGTGGAACTTCCTGTGTTGTCACTTGGTGCAGTTGCCCCTCATCCTGTCACAGGCACCACTGAACAGAGACTGGCCCATTCCTGACACCCACCCTGCAGGCATTTATAGACATTAATCAGGTCCCCTCTAGTCTTCTCTTCTCCAGACTAACCAGCCCCAGGTCTCTCAGCCTTTCCCCATCAGACAGATGTTTCAGTCCCTTCATCACCCTTGTAGCCTCTGTTGGATTCTTTACAGCATCTCCCTGTCCCTCTTGAACTGGGGAGCCCAGAACTGGACACAGTAATCCAGGTGGGGTCTCACTAGGGCAGAGGGGGAGGAGATGCTCCCCTGACCTGCTGGCCACACTGTTCTTAATGCACCTCAGGATACTATTGGCTCTCTTGGCCATGAGGGCACATTGCTGACCCATGGATCACTTGTTGTCCACCAGGACCCCAAGGTCATTTCTAGCAGGTCAACCCCTCATCTCTATCAGTGCATGGTGTTTTTTTCTCCCAAGGTGCAGGTCTCTACAATTTTTCTTGTTGAACCTCATGAGGTTCATCTTTGCCCACCTCTCCTTCCTTTATAAGCAATTTCTGTCACCATGGACCTATTTTTTATTCCCTTGATTCCCTTCAATTCGCAGAGAGAGTCAGATATTACAGTAGCAAAACTGGTGAAAAAGCCAATCAAAATGTATAACAATATCCACCAATTATTAAAGAGATCATTTCAGTGCACCTACAAGTACTTCACCTCCTTGAGTGCTGCAGATGGATAAAAAGAAAAATCTTGCTACTACTATAGAAAAATAAAAAACTTTCTTCCAGTACTGCAACAGCTTTTGCAAATATCATTAATCATCTGCTCTTCCACTGCTGGCCACTCCCAGCTCAGACCATGCCTCATAGCACTCTGATCCTTGCACCACACAATTCATTTCTTGCCATCAGGTCAGGCTGCAGAGCAAGGCAGAATTATCCCTTATTCATTCCTAAGCAACCGTAGAGCACCGAGTCTCACCACTTTGGGTAATGTCATTTCCTAAGCTGCTGCTGAGTGGTGGCATTCTTGAACTTCCACATCAACTCACATACATACATGGACTCATTCAGAAATCACTCTCTAGCCTCTGTTGGATTCTTTACAGCATCTCCCTGTCCCTCTTGAACTGGGGAGCCCAGAACTGGACACAGTAATCCAGGTGGGGTCTCACTAGGGCAGAGGGGGAGGAGATGCTCCCCTGACCTGCTGGCCACACTGTTCTTAATGCACCTCAGGATACTATTGGCTCTCTTGGCCATGAGGGCACATTGCTGTCCCATGGATCACTTGGCCACCAGGACCCCAAGGTCCTTCCCACATAGAACAAAATGAAAGTCACTTAGTGAGGAACAGCCCCATTATGCCTTAGGAATTTCCAGTCTTGACATTAAGTCGTCATTGATTTTCACACAGAAATCACACACACAAGACTCAAATCACAACATTTCTCCTTGTCCCCAGCTGTGACATCCAGAAACAACAACAAACAGGCAAGAGGTGCATAGTGAAGTGCCAAGATGGCCTAAGGTTTGTTTGGTTTTCGCCCATTTACATTTTTACTGTGTGTAAACTGCAGCCTTGAAACTTCTAATTCACCTATTTCCATTTCTTCCTCTCAGAGCAGCATCTCACTTATTTGAATATTCATGCCAGCCACAGGTCCTGGTGTGGGGGTGAGGATGGCCAGCACCTTCACAGGCCCAACACATACTTCCCTGGGGAGATGGACATACTGGAAAAAGGCTTTCAGAGCTGCAAAAGAATCCATCAGCTGTCTTGGGTTGAAGTGGCAACCATTATTTCCACACTTTAATATGGAAAATGGAAAATAAATATGCATAAGGATCCCACCTCCAAAAGGGGGGAGAACATTACACCAAAAGAATTTGTGACAATGTTCTTAAGGCAGCTTTTGCTTTGGTTCTCCCAACATTTTTGTACCTGACTTCCTTCCCACTACAGAACTAAGCACATCCAAGGGTAAATAGGATCCTAAAGATCTCTCATCAGCTAAACTTCCCAGCAGAACACTTCCAAAGGAAAAAAACAAAAGGTCAAAACCCACCATCAGTAGAAGGAAAATTTCAAAGGACTGGGAAACCAGTGAAGTTGTTAGCTTTTCCTACTCAAAATCTGTAGCTTATAAGGATCCACTCCCCCACTGAGAAGCTTTACAACGTGGACCCAAGAAAAGGGCTGTTGCACCAAGTAAGCCATAAAAGAAAGAGAAAAGGTTAAGAGCAGCTGGCAGCTGTTGTGTAGTATCTTGTGACTCGATATAGCATTTGATAGGAAAGAAAGAAAGGGTTTTTAAATGACAAATGCTCAGTCTGTGCACCACGAGGGCCACCAGCCAGAACTCACCCTATCTTGTTTCATTGACTCTACTCCAAAGGGGCACAGACCACCCACCCCCAAATTGTCCATTTCTGTCCCGAATTGTATGCAGGATTTCATCCATCGAGCCACGGTGGATTGGGAGGCTCTGGAGACTATTATGTGGGATGAAAAGGATAATGAGGGAACCCTCAGCCTTGAACTAACGCGTGGGAAACAGCCAATAAAATCTTTCCAACACCGACGTCTAGACAGGGCCGACGTCTTTGTCCTCAGGATGAGGGATTAGGACAGAAATCTGGCTGTGCTGTCCCTCGTTTGATAGGAAAGGGAGAAGACACTTTGGGCTAAAGGCCTGGCCCTGTTCCAGAAACTACTTTATTATGAAGGAACCAAAGAAAAGGAGCTCTGTAAGACAGGAGAGGAAGATTTCTGCCTCGCAGTCACAGCAATTAGGCAAGCGGCCTTGATGAAGAGGAAAAAACCACTGGAGGAGAATCTAAAAGCTCAAAAGAGCAGGAGAAAGTAATTTTAAGAGTAGGTCAAGACTCCAGAGGGGATTACCTTTCCAGTTTGAGACTTAAGACTACAGACGTGCTTGGAAAAACTGACCAGGAGGATTCTGCTGATACCACAGGTGACCCCATAACGTCTGTGTGCTCAAGCACAAGTCAGGGATTAGAAGTGAATGCTAAAAATGGTGCAAACTGGGATCAGAAAAGGCAGAACTAAAAGCTGCTTTCTCCTTCCTTCCCTCTCTTTGTATTTAAATAGATTTAAAAAAAAAAACCAAACAAAAAAACCAGCTAAATATTTTGTATGTCTGGCATTATTAGGTTATTCAATATCTCACCTTGAAAACAGCAATCTAAACATAGACCTCTGAAAAGAAGCACAGAATCAAAGAATCATTTTGGTTGGAAAATACCTTTAGGATCATCCAGTCCAACCCTTCCCCCAGCCCTGCCAAGGTCACCACTGCCCCATGTCCCTCATCACCACACCTACCTGACTTTGAAACCCCTCCAGGGATGGGGACTCCCCCTCTGCCCTGGGCAGCCTGGGCCAGGCCCTGACAACCCTTGCCAGGGAGAAATTGTTCCCCAGATCCAACCTCAACCTCCCCTGGCACAACTTGAGGCCGTTCCCTCTTGTCCTGTCGCTTGTTCCTGGGGAGCAGAGCCCGACCCCCCTGGCTCCAACCTCCTCTCAGCAGCTGCAGAGCCAGCAGGTCTCCCCTCAGCCTCCTTTGCTCCAGGCTGGACACCCCCAGCTCCCTCAGCTGCTCCTCACAAGTTCTCCAGCCCCTTCTCCTTCTGCTCCAGCCCCTTCTCCTTCTCTAGACACACTCCAGCCTCTCAGTGTCCTTCTTAAAAAGAACACAGTGGACTTTATATAAAGTTTTCAAGCAAGAGGGCTTCTCCTGTATATGAATCAATTCCACTGTAGCTTGAACAGGTTTTTAATAGGTACTGGTAAGATTCCACTCCCTCAATGACTGCACTATCAGAGCAGGTAATAGCCTTAAAATTGAAGGAAGGGTTGCTTGTACTTGTTGGAGCTGAAATAGCTACTGAAAGTCTCCCCAGTAAAATCCCTGCTATGAAATTGCTGGGTAAAAGTGGTCTAATCAAATCCCAGATCATATAAGAAACTTCAAAGGTTCACTTCAAAGTGCTTCTTCAGCAAACAAAGTAGTTGAGTCAATTTAATGCTTCTCATACTGGAAAGAACCACTTCCTTCAAGTGGGGAAGGAAAACAAACGAGGGCAAGTCAAAGAATGAAAACATTTCTGGTAGCTGTGAAGAACCATCCCCGACTGAGGCTGCAAAGAGATGATGGGCTCACACTTTCCTGTCTGTACCAGCACATGGAACGATGTCCTGGACACCGGTGGTCCCAGCACACTGGGCTTGTGGAGAACAAGCTCAACATGAGCCAGCAATGTGCACTGGAGCCCAGAGGGCCAATTGTGTCCTGAGCTGTGTCACCAATGTGGCCAGTAGATTGCGGGAGGGGATTGTCCCCCTCTGCTCTGCTCTCAAGAAACCCCATCTGGAATACTGTGGAGCTCCTGGAGCAAGCCCAGAGGAGACCGTGGAGATTATACGAGTGCTAGAGCAGCTCTGCTCTGGAGCCAGGCTGGGAGAGTTGGAGTGTTGAGCCTGGAGAAGAGAAGGCTCCGGGGAGACCTGAGAGCAGCTTCCAGTGCCTGAAGGGGCTCCAGGAAAGCTGGGGAGGGGCTTGGGACAAGGGCAGGGAGGGAGAGGACAAGGGGTGATGGTTTTAAGCTGAGAGAGTGGAGATTCAGGTCAGACATCAGGAAGAAATTCTTCCCCATGAGGGTGTTGAGACCCTGGCCCAGGTTGCCCAAAGAAGCTGTGGCTGCCCCATCCCTGGAAATGCTGAATACCAAGTTGGAGGGTGCTTGGAGCAACCTGGTCTAGTGGGAGGTTTCCCAGCCAATGCAGGGGGCTTGGAACTAGATGATCTTTAAGGCCCCTCCCAAGTGAAACCATTCTATGATTCTATGACTAAGAGTGAAAAACAATAGAAGCTCAGAGGTTTTCATTCTCACCCAAAAACCTGTCCACCCAACGAGGCTGACACCAGCAACTCACTGCCCCAAGGCCTCAGATGCTTTCAGGGAAGAGAGAAGGGCAAACAGCTTTTCCAAGCCCATGGAAATGTCTGTACCTGTCAGAACCTGAGCTTGGGCCTGAAGCATTTTGCTTCTTCTCCAGGCAGGAGTATCAACAGCCACGGCACCAGATCAAGGAGCCACATTCTTTACTCAGCTTCAAGCACCAACGATGTTATCAACTGCTGCAGGAGAAGCCAACTTGGAAGCCTGAACCAGCTGCCAGATAAGTGAAAGAAGAACCAGCTCTTAAGTATCTCCAAGCTGCTTGATTTATCTGTCATTTTAGATCTGTCTGTGTTGCTGGTAGGAAGTGAATTTTGCTAAAAATGCATTTCAAAGCAGTTTCCATTTCCCTGACCATGCAGAAGCCCTTCACAGAAACCTCCCAAGTCCTCCACAACCACTCTCACCTCTCCAGGTGCACAGCTGGACTCCCAGGCATCTCATTTCCTACATTTAGCCACTCAAACACATGCTTAGGATTTCAACTAGGGCATAAACACACTTGCAACTTTTTCCAAACAGTTTTAATTCAAATAAAGAAGGAAATAAACCCCAACCAAAAAAAAAGCACGACAGAGAGAGTTCCTCTTTCTCTTTAGCTTGTCTAAGACCTGTTACAACAGCTTCCTAATCCTGCCTCCAGTCCTCCCTGATCCCTTCATCAGTCTAATTAAAGCCATTAAACACAATTCTGGAAATCCACTACCCTTTCCTGAAGACAACTGGACAAATTGCCAAGCAGCAGATCTCCAGCTGGGGTTCTGCAGGAAAGGAAAGAGTTAAAACCCTCCAGACACATAAAGATACAGATAGATAAGTGTCCTGGTTTGAGCCAGGATGAAGCTAATTTTCCTTTTACTGGGGTGTTGTTTTTTTTCCTTCAATAAGTTTTCTTTTAACTAGCACCAGTGTGATAGATAGATACATAGATATATAGATAGACAGACAGACAGACAGATGATAGATAGACAGACAGCTAGAGCTACATAAATATATAGATATCACACATATTTTAAGGTTTCTTGGAGAGTGTATTTTGAATAATCTAAGACTCCTGAAATAACATGCAACTACCCCAACTCCTAACTCTCCTAATCTTACCTCAACCTTTTTCCCTAGAGAAAAAAAGCTTGAGATACATGTGAGGAATTGATTCAATACTAAAAAAATGGTAAAGATATTTAAAAATAAAATAAATAAAAGAAAATTAAATTGAAATAGAAATTAAATAAAATTTAAAAATGAAATAAAAAATAAAGAAATGAATAAAAATTAAAATAAAATAATTAACCACTAGGAAAATACAAAACAATGAGCCCCTTGAATATTGGTTTCTCATGTCAATTGACTTTGGCCAAGTGGAAACTCAAAACAAAGCTTCCCCCATGACTGACCATTTATCAGATCACTCAAGATTTTCTGGTGCCTTGTATGTGAATACATGGTGCCACTTCACATGCTCACACCAAGTCTTCTTCCTTTAACTTGCAGTATTTTCATGAGATCTAGAAGAATTTAATCACAGAATCATCAAGGTTAGAAAAGACCCTCAAGATCATCAAGTCCCACCACAATCCAACTAATCCACAACCACTAAACTACATCCTGAGGCACCAGATCTAAACATCTCTTGAAGACCTCCAGGGATGGTGATGCCACCACCTTCCAAGGCCTCATCACTTTCAGTGAAGAAATTTTTCCTAATATCCAACCTTAACCTCCCCTGGCACAACTTAACCCCATTTCCTCTCGTCCTACCACTAGTTCCTTGGGAGAAGAGACCAACACTGG
This sequence comes from Chaetura pelagica, assembly GCF_000747805.2. NCBI lineage: Eukaryota > Metazoa > Chordata > Aves > Apodiformes > Apodidae > Chaetura > Chaetura pelagica. Next base: position 1,606,452 of record NW_009952159.1, read on the forward strand.
CCTCTCTACAGCCTCCTTTCAGGTAGCTGTAGAGAGCAATAAGATCTCCCCCGAGTCTCCTCTTCTCCAGATTAAACACCCCCAGTTCCCTCACTTTCATCATACACATCCCCCCATCAGCCTTCCAATGTCTGCAGGATGAAAAAGCTCACATGGGGCTTCACAAAGAGCATAAAGCATCACCCCAGTTTCTCTAGGATAACGTTTGGAAAAGAAACAGTTAAACCCTAATTAATGTTTTCAGTCTAACTCCTGATTCTAAATCAGTCTAAAACTAAACTCCCTGCAGAATTGCTCTGATCCCCCTACCACCCTGCTCTGTAATTCAGTTGGAGAAATTAGGTTAGCAGTGTTGACAAGGCTCATGAAAATAAAAGCATCCTTCTGGCAAGGCTCTATCCTAGGACCTCCTCCCTGCTTTCCTACCCACATCCTCTACCTGTCCTGCCCTCACAGTCCTCTTCTGACTGACCACATTCCCCCATCCCTGTTAAGATACTGGCTTTTCCCCAAACTCCAAGAAATGAGCCCAAATTCAACTCTTCTACTCTAGATGACAAGCTCCCCAGGAAAGGGGGAATTTCTCCTGGATAGTCCCCCCAGTGTATCACATGCCTTGTCTTACACTAATACCCATGAGCAAACATAACATCTGAAGCAGAAGGGTCTGTTTTAAACTCTCTCCAAAAAGCAAATATTGCAGAGCTGACAAATTACCACGAATGTCTAACTGAGCAGGCAAGGAACAAGCATTTTTGCTATAAAATTTGGCCTGCCCTGTGAAAAATAAGTCATCAGCTATTACTAATTTTTCCCTTCTGCCATTATTTGACAGTAGAGAGGGAACCATTAGAAATTGTTTACATTATGAAAGAAAAATGCCTGACTGAGAGGAAACAATGATGATAATGAGAGGGAGGGTGAGACTCAGTTGGCAAGTGCTCCAAAAATCCTTCAGGAACAAAGACTGAAGCAGCACTTGCCAACACTAACACAGGGAGGTACCTGGGCAGGCCAGGTTTTTTCTTTTCATTGCAACATCCTCTTCTGAAAATGCTGCTTTTTTTGCATCTCCCTCTGAGCAAACACAAAAATCCCACCCAAGTACAAGTGGAACCTTTAGCACCAGCTCCCAGCATCAGCCTCACTGAAAAGTGCAAACCATGGTCCTGCTGCAGGACATGGCAATGCAGATCTTCTGGGGACCTGCAAGCACCACCTGTTTTGTCATATTATCTCCAGCAAGAACCTGGAAACCCATGGTGTAGGACTGGGCACCCCAAGTGCCCCTGTACTCACCACTGGTGAGGCTGCACTTTGAGTCCTGTCTGCAGTTCTGGGCCCCTCACTATAAGAAGGACATTGAGGGGCTGGAGCGTGTCCAGAGAAGAGCCACCCAGGTGGGGATGGTCTGGAGAACAAGTCATATGAGGAGAGGCTGAGAGAACAAAGGATGTTTAGTTTGGAGAAAAGGAGGCTGAGGGGAGATCTCCCTGTCCTCTACAACTACCTGAAATGAGGTTGTAGGGAGGTTGGTTTCTTCTCCCAAGTAAATAAAGACAAATCCAGAGGAAATGGCCTGTTGAGTCAGGGGAGGTCTAGACTGGATATTGGGAAGAATTTCCTTCCTGAAAGAGTGATCAAGCCCTGGAACAGCCTGCCCAGGAAGGTGGTGGAGTCACCATCCCTGGAGGTATTGAAAAGCAACTGAAGTGGCACTTCAGGACATGCTCCAGTGGCCAAGATTTTTCTTTTGTTCTTTTTGGTTGATTCTGTTTTGAGGGGTTTGGGGTTTTTTTTAGTTGACAGTTGGACTGGGTGATCTTAGATGTCCTTTCCAACCATAAGGAAAAAATAATTAAACTGACATTTGGTTAAATGTTCAGCAATGCAATGATTTGTGCAGTTTCTCTTAAAACTACAAATTGCAAATAAATAAATAAATAAACCAATCCTAAGTTGTAAGGAAACAAAACATACAAGTTTATTTCTAACCTTAACCTTTTATTGGACCAGGCAGAATGACAGTCACAATTCTTTGCAATGTGGATTCCCATTTCCCATCATAAATGGATTCAAGTAAGGACTCTGAGCAAGAAGATGAAGGTAAAACAAAAAACCCAAACCCATCCTAGCACTGCCTTACAATTCTGCTAAAATGCCAACAATCAGAGGTCCCTTTCCACCTTCACTTATCAGAACTCAGTTGTTTAAAAGGGCAGGGAGTGACAGGAGAAGGGGGAACACTTTTAAACTGAAAGAGGGGAAATTTAGATGAGATACTAGGAAGAAATTCTGTGCTGTGAGGGTGGGGAGAGCCTGGCCCAGGTTGCCCAGAGAAGCTGTGGCTGCCCCATCCCTGGCAGTGTTGAAGGGCAGGTTGGATGGGGCTTGGAGCAGCCTGGGCTGCTGGGAGGTGTCCCTGCCCATGCAGGGGGTTGGGACTGGATGATCTTTAAGGTGTCTCCCCACCCAAACCAGTGTGGGATTCTATGATTTAAAACAGAAGGGAATTTTCCATAGGGCTGGAAAGAGGCAGCACCCTGACAGCAAAGGGTGGGCACACACTTGTTCACAGTCCAGTAGCTTGTGGCCACGAGGCCAAAGGCAGCAGGTGGACACGTTTTGAATGGTGCACCACAGGTTCAGGAGCCAGCAGAAGGCTATCTGGAGATGACAGCTCTCACTGTGTCCTAACCCCACCAGTGACCCGTGACACCCTCTAATAAAGTCATCATTAACATCTACCTGCAGAGAAGGTCTCCAGTTGCTATTGGGTTTCTACTGACATAATTAATGGTGAGAGGAGGGAAAAATACACACTCTTATGCTTTTAAAGCTGCCAAACCCTGCACTGGCCTACAGAGAACAGCAGACAACTTCACAGCTAACACCTTTTCAAATACAAATCACAAGAGAAGACATCAGTATGTCATTATGCTCATCTAAAATATTCAGGGAAGCAAAGAAAGCTTTTTGTTAAGCTGAGGAGCTTATTTCATCCTTCTCCCTCATCTAAGGACTAAAAAAATCTTCTGGATCAGCTGGATATTTGCATGCTTAAAAAGCATTTCTGCAGTGGGTCACCATTAGCAACATCACACGTGCCCACAGCCAACTGCTAGAATAAATACACACTATCAGGGAAAGGAAATTAAGGCAGCATTGGAGATACCACCCTGGGCACTTGAATCACAAGCATTAGCAAGTTTGGGTGGAAACCCATTTTTTTTACTGGCAGTTACTGTGATAATACCTAAGAAAGAAGGAAACTTGATATGGGCAGAGGGAAATCTGAACAGACAAAGAAAGCAGAGGCAATTCCCAAAATTATACCTATGGTATTCTTTTATTTTTTTGTTTTCATTCTGGCAGATTATGGAAGGTCCAGTTAAAACAAACAAACAGCTACAATCTGCACCTCAATTAATTCTCAAACTTCTGTGTGGAGAATAGATGGCTAGAACTGGGTACTACAGAAACTTTCATAGACTGAAAACACACTCAGAGATGTGATAATGTAAGAATTCTGTGTCAAGAGAGGTCATTGTGCCCCTCTGCTCTGCCCTGGTCAGGCCACAGCTGGAGAACTGGGACCAGTTCTGGAATCCCCAGTTCAAGAGAGACAGGGAACTGCTGGAGAGAGTCCAGGGGAGGGTGACAAAGATGATTGGGGGGGTGGAGCATCTCCCTGATGAGGAAAGGCTGGGAGAGCTGGGACTGCTCAGCCTGGAGAAGAGAAGGCTGAGGGGAGACCTTCTTAATGCCTGGCAGTATCTCAGGGGGGTGCAGGAGGATGGAGCCAGACTCTGCTCAGCAGTGCCCAGGGACAGGACGGGGGGCAACAGGCACAAGTTGGAACATGGGAAGTGCCACTGAAAGAGGAGGGAAAACTTCTTGCCTGGGAGGGTGACAGAGCCCTGGGACAGGCTGCCCAGGGAGGGGGTGGAGTCCCCTTCTCTGCAGATATTCCAGCCCCTGGATGCAGCCCTGGGTGATGTGCTCTGGGTGATCCTGCTTTAGCAGGGGAGTGGGACTGGATGATCTCCAGAGGTCCCTTCCCACTCTGACCATTCTGTGATTCTGTGAATTCCAAGCCTAAAACCCAGGCAATGCTCCAAGGTCTTGAGGTTTGGTTTTTTCCTGTTAGCCCACAGAAAACAGAAAGCACCAGTGGTACCTGTGGTGCAGTTTACAACATTTCCATGACGTTGGGCTGCTGCTGAAGTAAGAGGCACAACAGGCAAATCCAAAGCTCTGGAGCAAATACCCTTTCTGAGGTCCACCACAGCTGCCCACTGCTTACAACAAATCCTCTGGACACTGTTACTGCAAACCCAACAATCGCATCCACATGTTGAAAAGAACATTCCCCCCTTAAAATATAAGTTCTGGCCAATTGCTTTACAACTTTATTGCTTGTAATTGTACAGGGCTCTTCAAGCCCAATCACTGTATTTCCCACTAAACTCTAATTACACAATCTAGCACAGAAAAGCCAGAGATCCAGACCCTTTAACAAGCTTAGGCAAAAATCAAAGGCCCACAAAGGGCTAAATCAAAAGCTGGCTCACACCAACTCTATTATTTGTGCAGTCAACCAAAACTAATTAATGCTTTTAATGTCAGTTTACCCCTTTTGGCACCATAAATCAGAACACGCAGCTTTTATGAGTTAACAAAGGAATGTGTGAAAGGTGTAGCTGATTAACCAGCCTCACAAACTCAGATGCACTGAATCAGAACCAGGTATATTTAGCAGGATTGTGCTCAACAAGAGCATTATCTGCAGGCTGTACAGAGAGAACATTCATTTATCAATACAAACAAGGCTGGCACAACAGGAAGAGGTGGTAAATTATACATCTGAAAGAAAGGCCACTGCTTCCAGCATGGCTTTTTTGAGAGCAGAAATGTGGAGAAAACACTGCAGGAAGGTGGTACAGAAAGATGTAAGGAACATACTGGATGTTTCCCTATTATCAGAGAATCACAGAATTGCTTTGGTTAGAAAAGACCTTTAAGATCATCAAGCCCAAGCATTAACCCAGCACTGCCAAGACCACCAGTAAACCACATCTGTAAGTGCCACCACACCTCGTGAGACCCCCCCTGCAGGGCTGAGAACAGCTCTGGGGTCCCCAGCACAGGAAGGACACGGAGCTGTTGGAGAGAGGCCAGAGGAGGCCCCGGAGATGCTGGGAGGGCTGGAGCAGCTCTGGAGCCAGGCTGGGAGAGTTGGGGTGTTCAGCCTGGAGAAGAGAAGGCTCCAGGGAGACCTGAGAGCAGCTTCCAGTGCCTGAAGGGGCTCCAGGAAAGCTGGGGAGGGGCTTGGGACAAGGGCAGGGAGGGATGGGAGCAGGGGGAAGGGTTTCCAGCTGGCAGAGGGAGCTGGAGCTGAGATGGGAGGGAGAAATTCTGGGCTGTGAGGGTGGGGAGAGCCTGGCCCAGGTTGCCCAGGGAAGCTGTGGCTGCCCCATCCCTGGGGGTGTTGAAGGGCAGGTTGGATGGGGCTTGGAGCAGCCTTTCCAGGAAGAAATTGTTCCCAAGATCAAATCTAAACCTTCCCTGGCACAACTTGAGGCTGCTTCGTCTTGTTCTGTCACTTGTTACTTGGGAGAAGAGTTGAAGGGCTTGAAGGGCAACTACAAAGAAGATAGAGACTTCCTTTTTACAAGGAGACACATGGAAAAGAGGAGGGGTAATGGGTACAAGTTATTCTTGGGGAGATCCCCATTGGACACGAGGAATATTTTTCAAAATGAGAACAATCAGGGAAGTAGTGGATTCCCCAACATAGGACACTTTTAAGATTCAGCTGGACAGGGTGCTGGGCCATCTTGTCTAGATTGTGCTTTTGCCAAGCAAGGTTGGACCAGATGATCCTTGAGGTACCCTCCAACCATTCTAGGACTCTGTGATAAACCTCAGACCAAGAAGACATGAAAGCCACAAAGCTTTCAAGATATATACATTTTCTGTAAGAAGAGATTCGACTAAAATCCTAGACTCAGAGAAAGAAGAGAGACTCTAACTGCATCTTTCTGGCTGAGTAGACAGACAAAAAGCATTTTGGTGCTCTCTCCAGATACCTCAGGGCAATATCTACAGCACACTTGGATAGGCACATAAACTCACAGATCAAAAGTAGAAGGTCAGTCTTGAAACGTCTGGTGTCAGAGACCATCTCTGCTGCTTATGTCCATAAATCTTATTAAAATCTTCCTTTGTTTTTAAATCAGCTTTTGACAGTTGATTTTTTTTTTCTCCTGGTTATGGGAAATACCATCTTCCCAACAAGGTGCAGCCTGGGCCAGGGCCTGACAACCCTTTCCAGGAAGAAATTGTTCCCAAGATCCAATCTAAACCTTCCCTGGCACAACTTGAGGCTGCTTCGTCTTGTTCTGTCACTTGTTACTTGGGAGAAGAGTTGAAGGGCTTGAAGGGCAACTACAAAGAAGATAGAGACTTCCTTTTTACAAGGAGACACATGGAAAAGAGGAGGGGTAATGGGTACAAGTTATTCTTGGGGAGATCCCCATTGGACACGAGGAATATTTTTCAAAATGAGAACAACCAGGGAAGTAGTGGATTCCCCAACATTGGACACTTTTAAGATTCAGCTGGACAGGGTGCTGGGCCATCTTGTCTAGATTGTGCTTTTGCCAAGCAAGGTTGGACCAGATGATCCTTGAAGTACCCTCCAACAATTCTAGGACTCTGTGATAAACCTCAGACCAGGAAGACATGAAAGCCACAAAGCTTTCAAGATATATACATTTTCTGTAAAAAGAGATTCGACTCAAATCCTAGACTCAGAGAAAGAAGAGAGACTCTAACTGCATCTTTCTGGCTGAGTAGACAGACAAAAAGCATTTTGGTGCTCTCTCCAGATACCTCAGGGCAATATCTACAGCACACTTGGATAGGCACATAAACTCACAGATCAAAAGTAGAAGGTCAGTCTTGAAACGTCTGGTGTCAGAGACCATCTCTGCTGCTTATGTCCATAAATCTTATTAAAATCTTCCTTTGTTTTTAAATCAGCTTTTGACAGTTGATTTTTTTTTTCTCCTGGTTATGGGAAATACCATCTTCCCAACAAGGTCTCTCCTCTAACTCTACATCAGCAATATTCAGCCACAGAGAACCACAAAGCCCCTTTGTCAATAAAATAGCTCCTCCGTGCCCCCAACTCATCATTGTGGGATGTCTGGGCTGCCGTTCATCTCCTGATAACCCATCACAATGCATCCCTGTGGCACAGCATCCATCACACTCCACAGACAAAGGACACCACAGGTTTCAGCTGGAGAGCTCCAGTGGGGACATGAGGTGACACAGCCCTGCCTGGGGACCTGCAGCCACAGTTCATGTGTCTGTCATTAGCAGGTGGCTCTGACAGCCACGACATATTGAGGCCAAAAACATTAAAAGAGGGGCTTTTTTAAGGAAGTAGACCTGATGAAGAGAGGCATTTGCAAGAATGTTACTTAGGATGAAACACAGGGTCATTCATCATCATAAATTCATCACCTTATGTAGAGAAGAAGTTTCCCTACCTGATATGTAACAGCTCATCTAGGTACCTCATAGAGGGGGTTTCCTTTCACTGACACATCCAACATTGATGGAGCACTCACAAGAGAACAAAAAACTTCTGAGGAAATGAAAAATCCCATGAAGCATGGATGGGCAAAGCAATGACAGATCCCAAAGCCTTCCAAACCCTTTAATATTTGTGACCAAATCCAAATTTGTGACCAGTCCAACCAAAATCCAACACACTGTGGGACTTGGAAGTGTCTCAGATGAGGTACATTTAGGACAGTCTGGCTGTTTCACAGCCATCAGGCTGTGTGGAAAGATGAAGAAGATACAGCTTAAGAGAAAGAAGAGTATCTGCCTTCTCCACTATGGACCAAGAGTGTCCACATCCCTGTTTCTTCCAATATATGACAAGAGGTTGCTGGACAAAACCCAAAGCAACAGAGCAGAAGAAACACATTGGAGGGTTCTGCTCTCAAGGCAGCCATTCCAACTCACTTTAATGCATCCATAGGAAACACCCAGTGTGTCACACACTCCTTCAGTGATGTGGGATGGTGGAGAACAATGGTCCTCTGACCTGCCCTCATAACCAAACCAATCTACCCCACAGACAACAAACCTTTTCTTCCCTCAGGCCCACCATCTGAACCAGAAAACCAGCAACCTCAAGCTGAGTCTCAGTCATTCTCTCGCCAGCTTCAGCTCTTAGATGATAAGCCTGAAGCACCTCCCAGTTAAAGAGTTCTGAAGCAACAGGCAACATTTCCAGGCCCCAGTTTTATGCTCCACCTACTTACACACCCCTGCAGTGTAGACACAGTCACCCCAAGTCACTCAGATGAAGAGTGTGCTCCTAACTCAGAGGCATGTTCACAGTTCCAGCTGTGCCATGGAGCATCAGGAAATCAGCTCACTACAAACCCACATCATGTCCAGACTAGACAAGAGGATACATTCTTAAAATGTTGTTCATGTTCTAATGTGACTTATTTCCCTCCTTTAAACATGACCCAAAGGAAAGAACAGAACATGAACCACTATCCTTGGTATCACCATCATTAGATTCCACCAGGAACAAGGGACAGGGATCTCCTTTTGCTCTTGATCATATGATTTCCCACAGGATCCTGAGACCTACACAGAATCATGGAATGGTTTGGGTTGGAAGGGATCTTGAAGATCATCTAGTCCAACTCTCCTGCATGAACAGGGACACCTCCCACTAGACCAGGTTGCTCCAAACCCCACCCAACCTGGTCTTGAGCCCTTTCAGGGAGGAGGCATCCACAGCTTCTTTGAGCAACCTCTTCCAGTGCCTCATCACCCTCATGGTAAAAGCCTTCTTCCTTAAATCCAATCTAAAACTACTCTTCTTCAGTTAAAACCACTGCCCCTTGTCCTGTCACTACAGGCCTTGGTAAAAAGTCTCTTTGGCTTTCTTAGTTATATATTGAAAGGCCACAATAAGGTCTCCCTGGTACCTTCTCTTCTCCAGGCTGAACACCCCAACTCTCCCAGCCTGGCTCCAGAGCAGAGCTGCTCCAGCCCTCCCAGCATCTCTGTGACTCCCTCTGGACCTGCTCCAACAGCTCTCCAAAACAGAGATGAGAATTCAAGAAAACCTAAGACCTGTGAACAGAGGATTTGCTCATACAGTAGAAAAGAAAACCACTAAATGAGGTAGTCATGGCCCAACAGCAGAAGAGTTTCCATCACCCTCCAGCAAGATGCTTCACATCATTTATGGATTTGATGCATTCCCAACCCAATGAAGACCACCAAGTGGACCCCACCAAACCAGCACAAATGGTCAAGAGACTAAAGATGAGAAACTTTCCATATCAGCTCAGAAATGTTGAGGTGAACAGGGCAAACACAATGTCCAGGCCCAGTTAACCACAGGCCAAATTCCACTCACACACACTGTACAAAAACCAGCCTAATGTAAAAGCAGATTTAAAAATATTTACATCAAACCAAACCATTACACAGATAAGAGAGGTATTTTTAGATACACAGGGATTTTACACACACACAGTGATTAACTATTTAATTGCTGGAATTCCACTTAGGGTTTGGGGTATTTGCCAGGGAGGAAATCACCTAAATAAATAAAGTTAAGAGGTTGGGCACACATATATTCCAGAGTTTAACTCAGTTTCTTCTGTCATTTGATTACTGCACACTCTTTACTATCCTGAGTCTAAAAGGAGGAGGTTCAATCCATGACAGAGGTACCCAAAAAGTAAATGTCCAGAGTGGCTGGTGGAGATCCCAAGCAGGGCAGTCACAGCCTGGAGAGCAACCCTGATCTGCTTGAAGAGGACAACCAGTAGGTAGAGTCAGGCAGATCTCCCCAGGCTCCCTAAGTTCTTCTCTTGACATCTCCAGGGACCAGGCTGGGAGCTCAGACACCCAGCACACACAAAGTTTCAACTTCAGTTTCTTAATCTGGAGCTGAATTCTGGTCTCCTTGGATCAGAAGTTCTTTCTCATGCAAAGCCAACACTCAACAACAAGGTTCTCATTCGAAAAAACGTCTTGTCTTCCAGATCTCCCATCAATGCCAGTCCCACTTCTCCAGTCTGAGCAACTTAGCCCCCATCTGTGTTCTCTCCCTACCTCATGACCATCCTGCACACTCATGACCTGGCTTCTCTCCCCTTCTACTGCCCTGGACCTGTTTCTCAGGTCCAGAAAAAGCCTCAGCTCTGTCTGTTAGTTCAACTTGAAGATATAGGGGCCAGTGGGCAGAAAAAGAGGATAGGAGCAGCGTGAAGGTCTTTACCCTTTATCCTTTTTTCTAGCAAGATACTCAACAAGAAGGGGAAGCAGGAGGTGCAAAGGGGCCCATCAGTGTTGCTTCAAGACTGACATAAGCAAGGATTAAGTAAAGCTTTTCTGAAATGCTTGGCACTTTCTGTCCCATCCCACTTAGGACAGGTTAGTTAGAAGATGGGTTCCCTGGGTGGGCTGAGGAAGAAACAACAGCCTGGTTTCAACTGTACCCCAAGAGAAGGCATCTCATCAGGGCAGGTTTCTTCCCAAAGCAGGGCTGGACAATTTTGGGAGGATGAGGGTCACGGGATGCCTGTATCTTGGAATCCTGGTGCAGTGCAGTGGATCTAGAGCAGAGAGCACCCATCTGCACTGCTGTTGTCTGTCTGCATCTGGTTCTCAGCAAACCTGACTTGAGTGGGAGCAGAACACTCAGTGGGTATCCTGGCACCTGACATTTAAAGTTCATGTTACTAAGCAAGCACCAAAACACAGAAAAGGGGAAGGGGGGAAGTCAAGCCTGTTTTTTCCATACTCCTGCACAAGAACAGTGTATTGGGTCAGACTGACACTCGAGCTACCCTGGTGTCTTCTCTGCAACTACAACCAAGTGTGAATACCTGAGGGGAGATTTAAGCACAGGGCAGGCCTAGAGAGACATCTGGCCAGCACACCTTCCAGCCCTGTGCAGCACAGGGACTTCCTCAAGTGTCTGCATTTACCAGCATATCATGTTGCACCACTATTGTTACATATTTGATTTTCTTATCTATAATTGCTTGGAGGGCTTGACATGTTCACGTCTCATAATGCTGGGCACCACGTACAGAAAGAAACAGTGAAGACAGAACCTGCCCCAACTAATTCACAGAGCACATGACACTGCCAAGTTTATCTCTGCAGAAAACATTTCTGGGTTTCTTTTATGAAAGGCTGCAACATGAAACTATTGGAAAATAATTTGCCTGCCTTCAGGCAAATGACAGAATCACATATACCAGGAATCACACCTTTGCCAACCCACTGATTTTGACCCAGCCTGCAAACCCAAGAAGTACTTTTTGCCTTAATAAAGAACAAAAATAAATTCTTTACTAAGAAGATATTAAGGCTAATAAACACTTTAAACCCCTCTTAGAATTCTTTATAGGAGCAGCACATACCTACTGTGTGTGTTTGAATCCATTCTGATTACCTCAGGTTTATTATCTTCATAAATCAACACAATAAAACAAGCTAAACATACAGTGTTTAGCTTATGCATTTCTTGATCCAGAAATTATTTGCTTCACTGAAAATATCATCCAATTCTGCACCAAAGTTCCTTTAATACAAACAAGGGCCACACTCCTACCAAACACCAACACTTTTTAATCAACACTTGCAATCTCAGTGGCATCCAAAGCTTTTCTGACTGTGGAGGGAAGAGGTGTTTGGAGGGGTATCTAAACTCAAGCGCTACAATTTGAGGGCACAAGTAAAACATGAATTGGTACCTCTTGGACACAAGCTTCTTTCGGGTGGAGATAATCTGGAGAGGAGTCTGCCTACAGCTGAGTCTTCACAGCATTCCCCAGCTCTGCAGCAGGAACCAACAGAGAGAAAGAGAGAGACCCGTGAGGCTCTGCGGGCAAACCTGTCGGACAGAAAACACGGCTCTTTCTAGCAAGGAGTGGCCTTTATTTCCACCAGAGCAAAAAGAGGAAAGGGTACATGTAAGAAGTGCAGTCAGAATGGGAGGGACAATGGAGATGCAGGATAAGAGGGGAAGAGGGAAGGGATATAGGAGCTGGCTACAAGACTGCAGGCGCAGAAGGGTCTGTCGCTCACGTTTCCTGCCTGCTGCTGATAAACACTTGGACACAGAATCACAGGAGGGTTTGGAGTGGAAGGGACCTTTAAACCTCATCTAGTTCAACCTGCTGCAGTGAGCAGGGGCATCTTCAACTAGAGCAGGTTGTTCAGAGCCCCATCCGACCCGACCTTGAACATCTGATGCATATTCAGTGTAATTCTCCTACAAACAAATACCTCCATTTGCCTTCCCATAAACATGCTGGGGATACATTTTCCATCACAGAATTGTGGCAGTTGGAAAAGACCCCTGAGATCACAGAGTCCAACTGTCCACCCAGGGAAAAAGACAAAATAAGACAAAAACCCATACAAAACCATAACCACACAACCCACAACCCCCCCCATGCCTTCTAAGCATGCCCTGACGTGCCTCATCTACATGTTCCTTGAATACCCCCAGGGATGGTGACTCCACCACCTTCCTGGGCAGCCTGTTCCAACTTTAGGTATAGGAACAAGACAGCAGAAAGCCAATATTTGCACCTTCAAATCAAGACACAAAATCCTTCCACAGCCATACACTATAGCTTTGATTGTGGGGGGAATACTCACGTGGCACATCTTGCTCAGAGTCTACATCAACTATGCTTTGCCCAAGCTCTGCTAAAGGATTGAGTAGGAACTAGAAAGCAACAGGCAACAGGAGCAAATAAAATCAGAACTAGGGTGTTCTCAGCTTCCAAAAGGGAGAAAACAAAGTTCAAGCTTTCACTTAAATACTTGTTAATCAGCTCTTTCTCAGGATTTGGGACTGAACAGGCCAAACAAATTTTTACACGTTCCTCCTACACCCTCCCTCCCCAGCTGACACAAAAACTCAGAGAACTGAGAACAGAACACCTCAAAATAAAGTACACACACAAAAAAAGCTCTCAAGCAGCTCCACATGCTTTATGCATTATACAGAGGAACAGAAAACCTACTGTTCACAAAGCAAGACCAGTGCTCCTTTAACAGTTGTTTATTTTAATCAACCCAGTACTAAAAGCTTTACATTAAATATTTTTTCATTGCTCCCAACCACAGATCCAGTGTTAGTTTACATTCACTCAGAAAAAAAAGTCTCAGGGACAAAAGAGGACACAAATCCAGTGAAACAACCAAGAGTTTCTTTGGAGGCACCCATCCGTTCCACCTTTCCCTGCAGCACTAAACCAAGAGGCCCTTCAACCCCAGCAAAAGAAACAGCATGAAATCAGAAATGAAGAGGGGTGGGGGGAAAGTAAATCTTCATTTTTACAGAAAAAAAAAAAAATCCCCATTTTAATGGAAACCCCATCATGTCATCTGAGACAGCATCCTGGGAGAGAAGCCAAAACCCACCATGCTGATGGAGGAGACCATAGAGCAACTGCCAGTGCCTGAAGGGGCTCCAGGAAAGCTGGGGAGGGACTTTTTACTAGAGCTTATAGTGAGAAGACAAGAGGTAATGGATAAAAACTGGAAGAGAGGAGATTTAGGTTGGACATTAGGAAGAAATTCTTTGCTGTGAGGGTGGTGAGACCCTGGCCCAGGTTGCCCAGAGAAGCTGTGGCTGCCTCATCCCTGGCAGTGTTGAAGGGCAGGTTGGATGGGGACCATCATGTCATCTGAGACAGCATCCTGGGAGAGAAGCCAAAACCCACCATGCTGATGGAGGAGACCATAGAGCAACTTCCAGTGCCTGAAGGGGCTCCAGGAAAGCTGGGGAGGGACTTTTTACTAGAGCTTATAGTGAGAAGACAAGAGGTAATGGATAAAAACTGGAAGAGAGGAGATTTAGGTTGGACATTAGGAAGAAATTCTTTGCTGTGAGGGTGGTGAGACCCTGGCCCAGGTTGCCCAGAGAAGCTGTGGCTGCCTCATCCCTGGCAGTGTTGAAGGGCAGGTTGGATGGGGCTTGGAGCAGCCTGGGTTGGTAGGAGGTGTCCCTGCCCATGCCAGGGGGGGTGGAACTAGATGAGCTTTGAGGTCTCTTCCCACCCAAACCAGTCTAGAACTCTATGATGCTCAAACATCCAGATCATTCCAACACTGTTGCTACCAGGTGATCGAGGGCACCCAGGGCAATGGCTCAGGAACACTTCCACCTGTTCTACAGGTGCTTCACTTCTGTATTTCCACCTCATAACAAGCATATTCATTGCTTGGACATCAATCCTGGTTTTAGGCTTCTTGACTTGCCCTTTACAGTCCTCCAGCTCAAAGACACAACAACTCTTAGACACACAAGCAAACATCTCTAGGAGAGAAAGGCAGGCAAGTGAATTCCAGCAGAAACGACGACTTGACAGATCTCATCACATCAAGCTCTGCAGCAGCAAATTAGTCTCTTTCTGAGCACATTCTGTACTCAAAGTAGCCTCAGTGCTTCGGGAGGCACCAAATATAACACAGCCCCATTTTAACTTCCTTCCAGGAATACACACAGTCATTTATCAAGAAGACGTGGGCTGCAGTTTCAGTTCCAACAGCTTCAGTAACATTTTGTAAGATTAAACAGATGACTCCTTTTGTGGCACGAAAGAAGCAGAAAATAACCAGGGTCTAAGCAAATGAGGGAGAAAACCACCTCCCCTGAGTCCTCCTCCACCCCTCAGCAATTTCATGAAAAGCTACACTAGGCTCAGCACCAACCATGGGATCAACAATCCTCCTTTCCCTTGCTTCTCCACTTCAAATCTTGATGCCTTTGCCATTACTATTTCCTTCAGCAGAGCTGGTTTGATACCTAAATTTGATTCAAGACCAAGTTTTGGAGCATTTTTACATCTTTACACTTGCAGAGCCAAGAAAGTCAATAAGCTCTGCTTAGCAGATACTGAAGGTCCCTCACACGTGTCCAACACTGCAGCATGTGCTGAATACATGAGGCTTTTCCATCTCCATTTAGCAGGAGGAAAGAATTGCAGCAACCTTTAATGCCAGGGGATTATCAGAAAGTTCACCTTTTTGTTCCTCTCTAGCTGCTAAAGAGACAGAGAGAAGAACTGTCCCCACCTCCCATTAACCTTGTCTGTGGTATCTTTCTTTAGCTGCAACAGCATCAATACCTTCTTCAGTTGTGCTGTCACACAGACACTCAGTAGAATCACCCCTTTCAGGGGGGGGTTGGTCACTTTTCTGTTTTTTCTTGACCAGAAGTCAAAACGATTATGTCCATAATAACTGGACAGAGATAATACACTGCAGAGAGAAGCTGTGATGAGCTGCAGAGATGGAGATTATCTACCTTCCTACACACACACACACCACGGCCCTCACATTCAAAAACCAGTCATAAATGGTCAGAATTTAAAAGAAATCATTAAACTCAGTACTAGCACAAAAGCAATCTGGTTTCACAGGGATCTTTCACTTCACTTCAGTGCATGAGAAGGTGCAAAATGTAAATGTAATGGAAAATTTAGGGACACAGCACAGTTGTGCTGGCATGACCATGTTCATCAAGGATATGATCTTGGATTAACCCCACAAAGCCATCAAAGCTCCCCTGTGCAATATGCTGGTGCAGATCTATCAGCAAACCTCTCTCCTCTGAGACCAAAGGAAGAGAAGCAGCAGCTGGAGAAACCTCAGCCTCTTGTGGGAAGCTGAATAAATCTGCAGAGGTCACCCCCATACAGGACAGAAGCAGGTAGAAAAAAAAAAAGGGAAGAGAAAAGCTTGTCTCTCTGTACATTAACAAGAGCAACAACAACAAGCAAAGGGAATAAACAGGAGGTGAATAAATAGGGAGGTGATCCTGCCCCTCTCCTCAGCCTTGGTGAGGCTACACCTTGAGCCCTGGGTGCAGTTCTGGGCACTGCAGGATAGGGAGGACATGGAGGTGCTGGAGAGGGTGCAGAGAAGGGCAACTGGGCTGGTTAGGGGTCTGGAGAACAGGTCTGATGAGGAGAGGCTGAGGGAGCTGGGGCTGTTCAGCCTGGAAAAGAGGAGGCTGAGGGAAGACCTCATTGTTCTCTTCAACTACCTGAAAGGAGGTTGCAGTGAGATGGGTCAAGTTGTGCTAGAGGAGGTTCAGATTGGATATTAGGAAAAATTTCTTCACTGAAAGAGTGGTGAGGCCTTGGAACAGGCTGCCCAGGGAGGTGGTAGAGGCACCATCCCTGGAGGGGTTCAAAAAACAAGTGGACATGGTAGAGAGGGAGATGGTTCAGTGGTCACAGGGGTGTAGGGCAGATGGTAGGACTTGATGATCTTAAAGTTCTTTTCCAACCTTGGCAATTCTATGATTCTATGAAATTCATTTTAGTGCCCCGAACTACCAGGCATACAATGTATGTAGGGTGGACATTTAAATTGCAAGTTGGCATTTCTAATTACCCATCTAAAAATTCTGGGCAAGATGTTCAAAGTCCTTCAGTACACACCTGAAGAAACTATGTGCCCCTCCCTGAAGAGCTACCTGGAGCTTTCACATGGAGTATCTAGCAGTCAAAAGGATCAGTTCCCCACCACACAAGTCCCTGTCAAGTAAATATTATTACTGCTTCCTTGGGGAAGAGTATTACAGAGAGAAAAGCTCTCCTTGTTGGTGTTAATATTCTTTTTCCCTTGTTGCCTCTAGGTCTAAACCAGGCTTGGGGCTCCACTTATTTAAAAAAAAACCAAACAAAGCAGAAAGAAAAGGGAGTGGGGAGCAAAGACTTCCAAGAATACAGAAAAAAACCAATCCTGCTTTTCCCAGGAGAGGGAGGTTACCTCTTCCCATTCCAGCCACCCTGGAGATCTCCTGCAGGCTCATTTTCAGAGCTGAGGGAAGTATCTCCATCATCCTTTGGGACCAAGGGAAGCCAAATGCTGATCTCAGATGGGCAAGCTCAGGCAGAGCAAATACCAAGGGAAATCTGGAATCCACCACCTGGAGCAAAGGTAGAGCACCAGCTCCCCCAAGTTATTGAGCTGATGATGTTACTGTAGGAAGGACTATCTGAAAAAACTTAATAGATCATGTAGTTGCAACACCCCTGCATGGGCAGGGACATCTCCCAGCAGCCCAGGCTGCTCCAAGCCCCACCCAACCTGCCCTTCAACACTGCCAGGAAGGAGGAATCCACAGCTCCAGAGGAAAACTTGAGCCAATGTCTCACCACCCACATAGGGAGGAATTTATTCCTGATGTCTAACCTAAATCTCCCCTCTTCCAGTTTTAATCCATTCCCCCTTGTCCCATCCCTCCCCGCCCTTCTCCCAGGTCCCTCTCCAGCTTTCCTGGAGCCCCTTCAGGCACTGGAAGCTGCTCTCAGGTCTCCCTGGAGCCTTCTCTTCTCCAGGCTGAACACCCCAACTCCCTCAGCCTGGCTCCAGAGCAGAGGCAAAAAAGGTACTTTGACCAGCTGAGATATATGAAGATGGTACTTGGATGGCTTATCCAGTTTGGGAGGTGCTTGTTTCTTGGTGGTGAGGGGTTTGTTCTGTTTGCATTTTTTAGAGACACAGGCTGTTCCTGCCCTCAGTCCTCAGAGATTTTTGCCTTCTTTGCTTGTACATCAGATATTTGCAACTGCAAGTGGAAAACCATCCTGGTTGAGAGTGAAAACTCTTCCAGCTCCTGTTTACTACTTTTAACTTCCCACCAAACTGTCAACTCCTGCTTCTCTAGAGCCAAAGTTGCCCGGAATAAATCCATTCACTCACATAGAATACACTTCACACAAGTTTCCCATTAACTTCTAATTTCCTAATTATTACATTACATGCTCTAGCTGTTAAAGCAATTTACCTCTATCAAGTTGAGCAAAAAAACCTAACAGGGTTCCTGCAGCCTACTCCAGAATGAAGTCCTCCCTTCCCTCTCCTTTTCTTCTAGGTGTGAAAAAGTTTAAAACGTTTAGCATTTCCTGATGAGATTATTGCAGCCACTTAGAAAGAAAACAGGTTAGAAAACTTGTTCCTTAATATCTACACGTGGTATTTGCAGCAGCAAAACACTGTTATTCATTTTAATTTTATCCTCCCCTCCTATGAGCACAATTTGCTTGGCTGCTTTTGTTTTAGTACCTACCCCACAATGATGATCTTATTCCTGTTGTTCTTCCACAATTCCCCCTTTTTTTTTATCCATAGCTTTTGATCTTCTTTTCTATAAAACTGGACTCCAACAGCAGGAGCTGGGTCCATGGTTTACAAAATTAAGAATTAATTAGGATATGGTGATTAAAACACCTGCCTTGGTAGATTGCAGATTGTTATGACAAAATATAATCCATATAAAAATTAATGGCTACTTATTAAATGAAGATAAAAACATTGACTAAGTGTCTGACATATTGGAGAGTAAAAACACAGCATTCTCCATGGAGAAAATTACTTTTATTCAGCTGGACAGCATTGCAAAACTTTCTCATGAGCCAATTTTCCATCTCAAAAACCATCCATATCTCTCAAGCCCTTGAAGAGTGTGGCCATCCATCAGGACATTCACCAAGCCTGGGAGTTTTGAAGGAAGAGGAAAACATTAGGAGCTAAAATCCAATTGGACAAGGTCTAATGATGCTTGTCTGGAGCCAGGCACCTTCCTTTAAATCCTATTCCACAGTGTTTTGTGGTTAACCTTGCAGCATCCAAACCCATCAAAATTGAAAGGGATCTTCTAGGCTCCAATAAATAAAATTAAATTGATTGAGATTAAAGAATAAATGTCCCTTGGGGCAGCAGGGAGGGCTGACATGGAGCTTGTGTAGCCTGATACATGGGGCTTCTCCTTGTATCAAGCAAGTTTCTAATTCCAGCAAGAAAAATTCCTCAAAAGTAGATATTGAAATGATTAACCTCCTCTTTGCATCAACTTTCAAAACCAGTTCTTAAAGCATTGATTCTGGATTAGTTAATCTCCCTTGTGAAATGTATATCTTATGAGACACTCACAGGTTACTAAGTCACAGATGACTTTGTAGGCAAAATAAAACTATTTGATTACCAAAGATTAATGTTAAATGAAGGCAACTATTTACTGCACTACTGACTAGACTCAACCTTCAAGAGGAAATTTAAGAAAGATTCCATTTAAAAAAATACATATGCAGCCATTGTCTTAAAATTCACAGTAGATGTTGCAGCACCACCAGCTCTGTTTGACCTTTAACTCCATTTAAATACAATAAAATCTGAGAAAAACACTCTCACACAAACCTTCCCAGCAGTGCCAAAGAAGGGTTAATAAGAACAAGGCAGACAGGCTATTTGGACAATAGGAAAAGCACTGACAGTGCCTCATTCTACAAGTTAATTCAGACACCTTCACTCACATGGTGAATGCTCTGATGAGACCCCTCTGGAGTGTTGTGTCCAGCTCTGGAGCCCTCAGCACAGGACATGGAGCTGTAGGAGGGGCCAAAGAAGGGCCATGGAGATGCTGGAGGGCTGGAGCAGCTCTGCTCTGGAGCCAAGCTGGGAGAGCTGGGTGTTCAGCCTGGAGAAGAGAAGGCTCCAGGGAGACCTGAGAGCAGCTTCCAGTGCCTGAAGGGGCTCCAGGAAAGCTGGGGAGGGACTTTTCACCAGAGAGGGCAGTGACAGGACAAGGGGTGATGGTTTTAAACTGAAAGAGGGGAGATTGAGGTCAGACATCAGGAAGAAATTCTTGCCCATGAGGGCAGGAAGACACTGGAACAGGTTGCCCAGGGAGGTTGTGGCTGCCCCATCCCTGGAGGTGTTGAAGGGCAAGTTGGATGGCGCTTGTACAGCCTGGGCTGGTGGGAGGTGTCCCTGCCCATGGCAGGGGGTTGGAGTTGGATGATCTTTAAGGTCCCTTCCAACCCAAACCATTCTATGATTCTATTATTCCATTACTATAGAATCACAGAATCATCTGGGTTGGAAGGGACCTTGAAGGTCAAGTCCAACCATAACCTAACTCACCCTACCATAACCTAATTTAACTGTTTGGTGCTTCAATCATGTCCCTCAGCACTATATCTACATTTCTTTTAAGCACTCCCAGGGATGGTGACTCCACCACCTCCCCGGGCAGCCTGTTCTACTGTCTAACCCCTCTTATCTTAATTAAGGAAGAATAGGGCAAAATGTTATTGAATATACACAAATTATGCAGAATGGAGCTGAGTTCAGTTCTTTTCAGGGCACAAAAAAAACCAGCAGTAAAACCAAACCCTCTGAAAACCAGAGGTGCTGGCAAAAAAAAAAAATCAGATGAGATCCACCTGGAAGAACTGGAAACCAAAACATCTGTGAAAATACCTAGCAGGAAATAAAGGCATGGAAAGAAATAATTTTGGAAAGCAGAAAACATGGCAGGAAACCACAGGGACATTATTGGCTGGAGGCAGCTTCCTGGTTTTCCTCCCCTCAAAAATTGCCAGTTGCCTTTGCACCAACCTGAGTGCCACGGAGCTTTGCAGAGACCAGATTAGTGATCTGATTTGGGTTAAAAATCACCTTTTTTTTTTTGCTGTTCACTGATCTGTTTCACCATATGGCCTCTCTGATCGCTGCACCAGCACAGGCAAGGGCAGCCAGCAATGGGAACAGGCAGCAGAGGAGGAGTGAAGCTCCCAAGAAAATTGCTTCATCCTGAAGGAAGAAAATGCAAGATGCAGCCAGGAGAGTTTACACCAAGGGCAAAGGACAAGGAGAAACTCATCCCTGGTCTCCTCAGATGTCACAGTCTGTTGGTGATGCTCAGGAGAGAAAGGCTATGAGGACTGAGTCCAGTCTGATAGAGTTGGGGTGTTGAGCCTGTAGAAGAGAAGGCTCCAGGGAGACCTGAGAGCAGCTTCCAGGGCCTGAAGGGGCTCCAGGAAAGCTGGGGAGGGGCTTGGGACAAGGGCAGGGAGGGATGGAACAAGGAGGAATGGATTAAAACTGGAAGAGGGAGATTTAGGTTAGACATCAAGAAGAAATTCCTCCCTATGAGGGTGGTGAGACACTGTCTCAAGTTTTCCTCGGGAGCTGTGGATTCCTCCTTCCTGGCAGTGTTGAAGGGCAGGTTGGATGGGGCTTGGAGCAGCCTGGGCTGCTGGGAGGTGTCCCTGCCCATGGCAGGGGGTTAGAGCTAAATAATCCTTAGGGTCCCTTCCAATCCAGACCCTTCTATGCTACTGTGATCCTGGGGACTTCTGTCCCCAGTTTGCTTAATTAGTCCTTAAAGTAGTCCTCTGTCTTCTACTGAGGGTAGCACGTGTCTCACCAAGCTCTGCTACTGGGCAGTGTCTTGAGCCCAATAATTCTGGTAGAGTTTGGAGATTTAAGAAAAACCTTCAAAGACTGAGTTTATAAATTGAAGTAGATTAACAAACCAGATTAGAACATACTGCCATCTTCTATTCTAAACATAATAAAATCAAGAGTGAGTGCATTTGTCTCCAGGGTGTATTTTCCTGGATTACAAAAGGTAGCAGATGTGGGATGTAGCAACAGTTCTGTGTGAGCTGGTGTGTTGGAAAGTCTGGCTTTCTAAGAATTAGGCTTTTTTTTAAGTAGATGTAAATATAAAAGCAAACCAGATCTCACTCTGTTGAAGTCTCTCTTATCTTCTGCTGTGAGCTGAGATTTGAGTGGCTGACTTTAAAACCTTAAGCCCACCCATCCTGCCACTGTGTCAGCTCCTGGCTCTGCCCCTGAGTCCTCTTCATCACTGAGATCCAGTACATAGTGGAAAAAGTTATGGAAAAGTGAGGTGTGGTTGGGGTGTTATTCAGCAGATGAATATTGATACTAGTCACTGGTCTTTCTTGCAAGTTGAGACAACAGGATGTTCCTGGAGGAAGGATGATGCCCAACTTGGCTCCCCTCTTCCAGCTGGAAACCCTTCCCCCTGCTCCCATCCCTCCCTGCCCTTGTCCCAAGCCCCTCCCCAGCTTTCCTGGAGCCCCTTCAGGCACTGGAAGCTGCTCTCAGCTCTCCCTGGAGCCTTCTCTTCTCCAGGCTGAACACCCCAACTCTCCCAGCCTGGCTCCAGAGCAGAGCTGCTCCAGCCCTTGGATCATCTTTGTGGCCTCCTCTGGACTTGCTCCAACAGCTCTATGTCCTTGTTGTGTTGAGGGCTTCAGAACTGGACTTTAGCAAGGTTTTCCACATGGTATCCCATCATTATAGCCTAGTAATCTACCTATTCCCATCAAAGCTCCCTAGTTTGGCTAAAAGGTACATAGCTCAAAGTTGAGCCAGGGGCTGGTTGTGTGTGGCATCCCTCAGGGCTGCTCATGGGACCAGTACTTTTCAACAGTTTTCCCCACAATGTTGTAGACAGGATAGAAAATAATTTTTTCAGCAAGTTCACAAAGCATCTCAAATTAAGGGGAGTGACTGATAAACTGGAGGAAACATAAACTTTTGGAGGGATCTTTTTACACTGGAGATACAGGCTAATGGAGAGTCCCTCCCCTGGGATGGCTGCAAGAGGTGGGTTTGTTTAGCTTAGAGAAGGCTTTGGAGGTCCTCCTTGGTGCTTGCAAGTACCTACAGAGAAGATGGAGCCAGACTCTTAGGAGATGCACATGAGGCAAGAGGGACAAGTGGCAGCAAGAAGATGTCCAGCTGGGTATAAGGTAGAAATAAGCTCATATTGGGGCAAACAGCAGTGAAGGGATGCCCAGAGGTGCAAGCTCCATCCTTGAATCTCCTTTACATAGCAATCTGATCTGGTGAAAGATATCCCTGCCCATTCCTTGAGGGTCAGACTAGATGATTTTTGAAGCTTCTTTCCAACCCAAACCATTCTACAACTGAATTTTAGAATCCAGTTTTCATCAATGCTCCTTTGACCTGCCCAAAGGATGTTGGATGAAATCTCCCCATGGCAGAATACTCTGTTGAGGGGCCGTGAGATAAAGCAGCAGAAGAAGACCTGCACACACCTCTCTCACCACTTCTGATAGTTTTATCCATCCTTTGTTCTGTCCTGTAAAGTCAAACTCCAAAACCAAATTCCAGGTTAAGAACAGACATTGATGCCTTCATGATGTTTTGCTAACATAGCTCCACAAGGCAGAGCTGTGATCTCTCCTCTGCTGTTCTCATGACAACAAAATCAATCTACAGATTGTTGTATAGACAAAGAGACTTCTTGCTGGAGTTATTTCCATTTGAAAAAGCAGCTGAACTCCATGGATGAAATCACTGGCTCACCACCATAAATATCAAATGATTTTGCTAACAAGCTTTTCATCTCTCAAAACTACAGTTCTTCTGTCTCATTTGTCTTAGGAGAAGGAATTCTGGTCAAAAATATTATTTTTTTTTTATTTTTCCTTAACCAAAAAGTTTCCTAAAGCAACAATTGACAATTTACCTGATCTTTTGTCTCCTGTTATACCCAAATCAGACACATATCAACACATCTGAGCAACATCCCTGCACTGACTGACACTTCATCAAGAAATTACCTGAGCCATTCCTAGAGGTTAAGTAGCTATAAAAAAAAAAATTAAGGGGGGCAACTGCTTTTCCACAAAGATGTTCCCAAAGTTCACCACCATTTTTCCAGGTCTTGAATAACTTTTCAATAATAAACTCCCTTTTAAGTAAGCTTCAAAGCAACTAAAACCAAGTTATGTCAACATTTCTTTCACTATTAAGCACTTGTTTAGAGCAGTCCCAATCTCTCATAGAATCATGGAATCACAGACTCACAGAGCTTGGAAGGGGCCTCTGAAAATCATTGAGTCCAACTCCCCTGCTGCAGCAGGATCACCCAGGGCATATCCCAGAGAAAGGCATCCAGACAGGTATTTAAAGTCTCCAGAGGAGACTCCACCACCTCTCTGGGCAGCCTGTCCCAGGGCTCTGTCACCCTCACAGCAAAGAAGTTTCTCCTCATGTTGAGGTGGAACTTCCTGTGTTGTCACTTGGTGCAGTTGCCCCTCATCCTGTCACAGGCACCACTGAACAGAGACTGACCCCTTCCTGACACCCACCCTGCAGGTATTTATAGACATTAATCAGGTCCCCTCTCAGTCTTCTCCTCTCCAGACTAACCAGCCCCAGGTCTCTCAGCCTTTCCCCATCAGACAGATGTTCCAGCCCCTTCATCATCCTCATTGCCTCCATTGGACTCATTCCAGCATCTCCCTGTCCCTCTTGAACTGGGAAGCCCAGAACTGGACACAATACTCCAGATGTAGCCTCACTAGGGCAGAGCAGAGGGGGAGGAGATGCTCCCCTGACCTGCTGGCCACACTGTTCTTAATGCACCTCAGGATACTATTGGCTCTCCTGGCCATGAGGGCACATTGCTGACCCATGGATCACTTGTTGTCCACCAGGACCCCAAGGTCATTTCTAGCAGGTCAACCCCTCATCTCTATCAGTGCATGGTGTTTTTTTCTCCCAAGGTGCAGGTCTCTACAATTTTTCTTGTTGAACCTCATGAGGTTCATCTTTGCCCACCTCTCCTTCCTTTATAAGCAATTTCTGTCACCATGGACCTATTTTTTATTCCCTTGATTCCCTTCAATTCGCAGAGAGAGTCAGATATTACAGTAGCAAAACTGGTGAAAAAGCCAATCAAAATGTATAACAATATCCACCAATTATTAAAGAGATCATTTCAGTGCACCTACAAGTACTTCACCTCCTTGAGTGCTGCAGATGGATAAAAAGAAAAATCTTGCTACTACTATAGAAAAATAAAAAACTTTCTTCCAGTACTGCAACAGCTTTTGCAAATATCATTAATCATCTGCTCTTCCACTGCTGGCCACTCCCAGCTCAGACCATGCCTCATAGCACTCTGATCCTTGCACCACACAATTCATTTCTTGCCATCAGGTCAGGCTGCAGAGCAAGGCAGAATTATCCCTTATTCATTCCTAAGCAACCGTAGAGCACCGAGTCTCACCACTTTGGGTAATGTCATTTCCTAAGCTGCTGCTGAGTGGTGGCATTCTTGAACTTCCACATCAACTCACATACATACATGGACTCATTCAGAAATCACTCTCAGCAGTTGCTCTCAGCAGCTCTGCCAGGCCATCTTCTCCACTCTGGTCATCTTCCCTATTCAACCCTAGGGTCCCTCTCCACCCTACTCCTTCCACCTCCTCCTCTGGTTTTTGCCATGCTGACCCTTGCTTTAAAGACTTTCTTGCCCAGAGAAGCTGTGGCTGCCCCATCCCTGGGGGTGTTGAAGGGCAGGTTGGATGGGGCTTGGAGCAGCCTGGGCTGCTGGGAGGTGTCCCTGCCCATGCAGGGAGTTAGAACTAGATGATCTTTGAGGTCCCTTCCAACCCAAACCAGTCTGTGACTCTAGGATTCTATGAAATGTGCCACAGCCTCCAAACCTTTGCTTCCACAATCTCTTCACTCCTGCCATTACAGTGGCAGTTTCAGCTCCTGCAGCTTGGTAGGGGTGAAAGGTTCAGCCATTTTATGCTTTCAGCAATCATAACATAACTCCATTTTATTTCATGCACTGCAACAAGAGTTTTGCCCTTAGTTTGGCAGCTTTTTACACCATGTAATAACAATTACCTCCCTTTGGCATAATTTATATGAATCATTGATTTAATACAGATAGCTAGGAAGAAAAAAAAGACCTATTAAGTCATCTAAATGACCCCACCAGCACCGCTGGATTGTTCCCAGCAGCACATTTGCTGTGCATGTTTGAAATGTGCTTGCCACAGCACACGTACAAAAATTGTCTGCAAAGCAGAAACATGTTTCACTACCATATGCTTGAAGTCAACACGGTGTTGGAAATCTTCAATTTATGACTAAATGTTGTATTGCACTTTTATTCCTCCAAATAGACTTGAACGTTTCTTTAGGGAGTGAAAATGATTGACTGGCAATTCCAAGCACAAATACAGGTTGGGTGGAGAATGGATAGAAAACAGCCCTGAGGAGAAGGACCTGGTGGTGATGGTAGATGAGAAGCTGAACACGTTCTGGCACCGTGTGCGGGAGCCCAGAAACTACCCATGTCCTGGGCTGTGTCACCAGCAGCATGACCAGCAGGGCCAGGGAGGGGATTGTCCCCCCTTACTTGGCTCTCCTGAGACTCCTCTGGAGAACTGTGTCCTGTGTTGGAGTCCCAAACATAAGAAGGACATGGAGCTGTTGGAGCAAATCTAGAGGAGGCTACTGAGATAATCCAAGGGTTGGAGCAGCTCTGCTCTGGAGTCAGGCTGAGGGAGTTGGGGTGTTCAGCCTGGAGAAGGCTCCAGGGAGACCTTAGAGCACCTTCCAGTGCCTGGAGAGGCTCCAGGAAAGCTGGGCAGGGGCTTGGGACAAGGGCTTGTAAAGAGAGGAAAAGGGGTGATGGATTAAAACTGGAAGAGGGGAGATTTACGTTGCACATTAGGGGAGATTTAGGTTGCACATTAGGGAAGCTGTGGCTGCCCCATCCCTGGAAGTGCAGAAAGGCAGGTTGGATTTGGCTTGGAGGAACCTGGCGTAGTGGGAGGTGTCCCTGCCCATGGCAATGAGATAATCTTTGAGGTCTCTTCCAACCCAAACCAGTCTGGGATTCTGTGACTCCAAGAAAAATGGAGTATTTGGATTTCACTGTGCAATAGAAACATGTAACAAATACTTCCCTGATGATTTTCAAGTTGAATCCAAGGCTTGTGTGTCCAACCAACTAAGGCTTGGAATATACTGGTGCCCATCTCTGAGAAGATACGGATGCACTGCAAGATACCCAGTTCTAGCAGGGGGG
Organism: Chaetura pelagica; assembly: GCF_000747805.2. NCBI lineage: Eukaryota > Metazoa > Chordata > Aves > Apodiformes > Apodidae > Chaetura > Chaetura pelagica. Next base: position 1,633,240 of record NW_009952159.1, read on the forward strand.
TTGGACTAGATGATCTCCAGAGGTGCCTTCCAACCCCCACCCCTCTGTGATTCTGTGATTTTTTTTAATTATTTTGGTTTTGGTAGGTTATTTTTTTTAATCTTTGTAAGAAAATAAAGAAGATATTTTCTTTGTGGAAGTCAAACAGGCTGCTTATGGGAAAACGAGAACTAGAAGAAGTCATGGTCTAGTTCCCAGCTTCAAGGGAAGAACAACTCTGGAACTATTCCTGGTAGATGTGTTGTCTAATTTAAATCTTTCTAATGGGGATTCCCAGGTTTCCTTAGGCAATAGTTCAGAGTTTGGGGTTGCTTCTCCTCCCCCTCCACATGTAACCTAAATCCAACTTGTGTGTATTGTCTCTCACTTGATGATCTTAAAGGTCTTTTCCAGCCTTGGTAATTCTGTGATTTACCTCTAGACACCTCTGAGAAGCACACACCATCTTCCCTGCAACCTCCCCTTTGGGTAAATGAAGATAACAACAGTAATAAGGTTCCCCCTGCACTTTCTGCAGATTGAGCAGACCCAGCTCATCACCTCTTCTAACACTGTGTGTTCCGGCTTGCAGCCACCTTGGAGGTTTCTCCAACATTTCCCTACCCTTATGGTGCCAGGGAGCCTCTTGCATGGGATTATTCCATCCTAGGTGAAGGACTCCTCTACTGAGCTTCATGGGTTTCCAGCAGTGCTGTTCTCTACCTTGTTAAACTCCATCTGAACAGGAAAACCTGGTCAATGTTCACAACAAGTACCTCTTCATTCAGCTCCATCCACTCATTTACAAAAGGTGCATCCTATCCCATCTACCCAGCTGCTGAGAAGGATGTTAAAAGGAGCTGGTCCCACCATTAATCCTCAGAAGTCACACATAACCAGGCCTCCAATTAAATCAAACCACAGGCCTTTGCAACCAGCTTTCCACCCATCTCATAGTCCAATACTCCTCAGTAGAGCATGACATCCACTGCACTGGTCACCTCCCTGCCAGAGGCAAAGAACTACAGAATCATTTTGGTTAGGAAAGGCCTCTACGATCATCCCACCCAGCCAGTAACCAAGCCCTGCCAAGGCCACCCCTGCCCCGTGTCCCTCAGCACCATCTCCAGGGCTTGGAACCCCCTCCAGGGATGGGGACTCCCCCCCTGCCCTGGGCAGCCTGGGCCAGGCCCTGACAACCCTTGCCAGGGAGAAATTGTTCCCCAGATCCAACCTCAACCTCCCCTGGCACAACTTGAGGCCGTTCCCTCTTGTCCTGTCGCTTGTTCCTGGGGAGCAGAGCCCGACCCCCCTGGCTCCAACCTCCTCTCAGCAGCTGCAGAGCCAGCAGGTCTCCCCTCAGCTCCTTTGCTCCAGGCTGGACACCCCCAGCTCCCTCAGCTGCTCCTCACAAGTTCTCCAGCCCCTTTTCCTTCTGCTCCAGCCCCTTCCCCAGCTCCCTTGCCCTTCTCTAGACACTCCCACAAGTAAAATGGCAAGAAGAAGGTGTTTGCAACAAGCAACTCTGCACAAATGGAAATGAAATATGCTCTGCCCTGCATTTGAAGGCAGCAGTGCTGGCAGAGCATCACTCTTTTGCTTTTGCTGGCACGGCTTAGAAAGCTGCAACCTGAGGGGAAGGAGTGAGAGAGGTTTGTTGAAGAAGTGATAAAACAAAGCTAAGCCAAATCATTTCACAGGTCACTCTAAGAGACCCCATGTGTGCTTCCTTGACCTACTAAAAGCCTACTGCAATAAAAAGCCCACCACACAAGTGTGCAAGTCCCTCCCATGGAAGCCATTACCTTCTAACCAGTACATAAAAAGGGAAAAATAAAGATCAGCGTTTCTAGGGAAATAAAACTAAAAGCCTTGAACTGGCAAGAATTAAAAGTCCTTAATTTCATTTTATATCTCACAACACATGTTCCAAGCAGACCTTATGTCCCTTTAATCCAGAGGGGAAAGCTTTTTAGCTTCTGTATTTTCTATCAACCTTTCCTGTTCTGGCACCATAGTAACCTCCATGGTTTGTCTTCAGGTTTAATTCAGACAAACATAAAGTCCATCTTAGCACAGCACAGCAAGCAAAGAATGAAGGGGGAGAAAGTAATTTAAAAAACTGCCACTGTGAGGTCCACCAAAGCTACTTCCTGAAAAAAACCCCGTAAGTTAAACCTAAATGTCTTTTACACTCTCACAACAGGTAAGAACCAGTGGTATGCTAGGAGGACACCAAAGACCAAGTGAAAATCCTCACTTGGATTTTCCAAGCCTGAGGAGCTGTGTTAAGGAAGGATAACCATCATGAGACCTGGGATAGCTGAATTACCATCCAGATGATGAGTCATTTGAAATAAAACACCACAGAGCAACATAACCAGTATCAATCTCTTTTCACAGCCAGTGACAACATGGATCCTGTACCACTCCAGCAACCTGTGAGTCTTCAGACATGGAGAGAACAGAACTCAGGAATAATAAAGAAGTTAATGGCTTGAGACAACAAATCCTAAGAAACAGTGAATATCTGCAGCAAGGCCATAACAAATGGGACATAATGCTGTAATTAGTGACCCTAAAATTTTGACTGCAACACCAGAACAGCTTGAGCAAAGAACTACATACACACAGAAAGTGTCTTGGAATGTCATAGAATCATAGAAGGGTTTGGGTTGGAAGGGACTTTAAAGATCACAGGACATGCCAGTCCCCACCTTGTTTACACAGTTGGTGACCATGAGACAAAGAAGCTGTTGGTCTTCTGAATATACATCATGGCCCTTGCCATGATCATGACTATTGCCATGTCATGATGTGCAAGAATTAGGTCTAGAAAATGCCTGGACCATAAATTTTAACACTGAAAAAACACATCCATAAACTCTCTCCTCAGCTACGATAAAAAGAGCACAGAGAGGAAAAACTTATATGAGTAACAGGAGAGATGCTTAGTGCTACAGATAATGCATCAAAATTTCTCCTCCAACCTTTTACACAACCCAAAAATGAGTAATTATGTGCCAGGAGATATCATCTACTCCACAAATCAAGTCACTGAAACTACAGACTAAAAATGGTTTTTAAAAAAGTCAATTTATTAGAGATTACTGTGCAGACAGACATACGAGGGCTCTTGTGTACTTGCTGCATTAACAACCTCTCCAAAGCCACAGGAAAAGAAAAATCAATACTCTGTATTTTTTCTCACATCAATTTATCTAGTGCTGAAAAAAAAAATAACTGGCTTCTGCCTATGTCATGTGAATCATAGCTAAGGTTTCCTTCAAGCAGGGCAAATAAAACAAGCTTTTGCTGGTTTTAACCACCAAACCTTGCCATGCTGAACTCAGATTTTGCTTTTGATAAAACCCGAAATAAAAGTTTAAAAAAAAGCAACAAAAATCAGAGCTGTCTCAGACAACTTGGCGTGGGCACACAGAGCCTTTTGTTATGGATTCTGTGGTACTGGTTCAAATCTGGAGCCCATTAGGAGTGAAGTGTCCATTAAATATTTCATGTTTCTGGATTTCAGGCATTTCCCAGGACAGGCTCTATCACTAGAAATGTACAAATGGGCATGACAGTTGCTAAATAAAGTATACCCAGAGCAGCCTCTGCAAAGCACTCCCAGATTCCCCACCCAGAAACAACAATAAATATATATATATATGCAAAAAGTACAGGCTTTTTTTCTCTCCAACTATAAACCACAGAATTTCACTGTATAAAGCCTTTCAGACTGGTACAGGGATCAAAATACAACCCATGATGGCTTTCCCTGTCAAGCAGACTAACCTTGCTTCCTTCTTTCTCTTTTTCCAGGTCATCAGTTTACTTCCCTCCTCCAAAGCTCCCCACAGGCTGCAGGAGGGCATCTCAAAGCACTCTTTGCAGTCGTGGCACTTCATCACCCCATTACAAAAGTCTTCAGAGACCCTTAAACCATTCCTGCACATCTGCCAGATCCCAAACAGGGGCAAAATGCTCTCCAAAACTAGCGCCATAGCTCTTATTCTCCACATTGGTTATGATTTCCAAAGACAACGGAACCAGGAATGGTTGGTTGGAACTAGGAATTCCTGCCCACAAAGCCTACCTGGGGATGGATGCAGGGGAATGTGGTCTTCACCAGCCACAGGAGAAGTTGGATGGTATGGAAAAAGCAGCAGAGAAAACATGAGGACTCAATCTGAGAAGCTCTACCAGTCCACTGACTTCTCTTCTCAGTCGCCGTGGTTGACCTTGAGATGCTGCCTGATAATCCTCTCCCAGTAACACTTGCTCGTGTGCTTGGATCACAGCCAACTTGCACAGCCAGCAGGACTAATCCTGCCCAAATCCAGGCTCCTTAAGTCCAAGCAGCTTTGTGTGATGGAAGGAACGACTGGCACCACAAACAGGTTTCCCCCGTCGCCGCCTCGCCAGGCTTCACTTTCACAATTGCTTCAAGCCGATCTGAGCTCCAAATAACACGGCCCAACCTGTGTCCTAAGTAGGAGTGATCCACCAGTGTACACGCCAGTCCAAGGAGAGGTGGGAACAGAGCAGGAGAAAAGACTTCAGCAGCCCCAGGAAAGGGACCTGGGGGTCTTGGTGGAGAACAGGCTCACCATGAGTGACCAGTGGCTGCACGGCAAAGAAACCACCAGGGTGCTAGGTTGCATCACCAAGGGCATCATCAGCAGAGAGCAAGAAGTCATCATCCTGCTCTACTTAGCACTGGTCAGACCACACCTGGAGTACTGCCTTCAGTTTTGGGCCCTGCTCTACAAAAAGGATGGGATAGGCTGGAGAGGGTGCAGAGAAGGGCCACAAGGATGATCAGAGGACTGGAGGACCTGCCAGATGAGGAGAGGCTGAGAACACTGAGTTTGTTCAGCCTGGAGAAGAGAAGGCTTCAGGGAGACCTTATCACCATGTTCCAGTCCTTAAAAGGTGGCTGCCAGGAAGATGGAGACTCCCTGTTTACAAGGAGTCCCATGGAAAGGGCAAGGGGTCATTGGCACTCCAAGTTGCTCCTGGGGAGATTCCCATTGGACACACGAGGGAAATGCTTTCCCATAAGGACAGTCCAACACTGGAACAGTCTCCCAAGGGAAGTGGTGGATTCCCCCACATTGGGCAGTTTGAAGCCTCAGCTTGACAGGGTGCTGAGCCACCTCCTATCAACTGGAGTAGTACCTGGAAAGGTTGGACCAGATGGTCCTTGAAGTCCCTTCCAACATGGCATTCTAGGATTCTATGGTATCTTTCTGGTGGGAGCCTACCTAGTGACACAGAACAGGCCACTCTGAGCCAGGGAACTACTGGTTTTCCCATCATTTTTATTCTCTGAGCTGACAGTCATATTGGAGCTCAACCACCAGCAAAGGCACCAAGTTCTCCCCAACATCTCTTGTTCTCCTGCTTTGCAGGACTCCCTCTTCCACTCCATGCCTCATTGGAGTCAAAAAAGACATCACCACTGACCTCAAAATTCCACCCTTCCCCAAACATCAAACCCTGGTGCAAAACCTATTTTTTAGTCAAAATTTGGTTGAAGTTGACCCATGAGCTCAAAGTCCACGAGGAAGCAGCAGACTAACAGATATCCCTGCTGTGTAAGCCTCATTTCTTCAGGAAACCAGGCTAAAAATGGAACCAGTGATCACCACCATCATCTATGTTTAGACCTAACATTCTAACCAATCCCTTCCTTTGCAGATTGTTTTTTTAAATTCCCCTGAAACTACCTCTGGCAGAAAAATTAAACAGCTGCCACCAAGAGTAGGAATTGAGAGAACAGATGAAGAAACGTGGCGCTGGTAGCAAAGGAGAAACACCAGCTGGATGCCTTCCAGGTCACTGCAGCACATCAGTCTCCTGAAGAGGACATCCCAGCAGCTCTTAGCAGCACCCAGATTGCTTTTTTCCCCAGTAACTCTTAGACAGGTAATCACCAGCTCATGCCCTAAGCTGAGCAATTCATTTTTATAATGGTTTGCCAGTCAGATTAATATGTTCAAATTAAAGGAAACTTAAAAAAAACACAGAAGAAGACTTTTCATGGGGAAAACATTTCACTTGAGATTGGATTCATCTTGCTGTGCCAAACTGGCAGGAGAACTGGATAATTACACTGATTTTGCAAACAAAATTAATTGATTGCAAGTCTGTACATGGTCACCCTGACATCCATGGATTTTCTTGAGAATGGAGAGAAGGGATGTGGTAGTTTTGTGCCACTGTTTTATTTCTCTTTTATTCTTTTTGAAGGACAGGTGATGACAGACTGTTTTGAGTTGGAAGGACCTTCAAGATCATCCTGTTCCAACCCCCCTACTATAAGCAGGGACACCTCCCACCAGACCAGGCTGCACAAGCCTCATCCAACCTGCCCTTCAACACTGCCAGGGAGGGGGCAGCCAC
>NW_009952159.1:1639938-1673083 GCF_000747805.2 Chaetura pelagica
CCTGTGCTGGGGACCCCAGAGCTGTTCCCAGCCCTGCAGGGGGGTCTCAGCAGAGCAGAGCAGAGGGGACAATCCCCTCCCTGGCCCTGCTGCTCACGCTGCTGGTGACACAGCCCAGGACACGGGTGGGTTCTGGGCTCTGGCGCATGGTGCCGGCTCATTTTGAGCTTCTCGTCCACCATCACCTCCAAGTTCTTGTCAACTGTCTTCTTCAGGGACACAGAGAACAGGGACAACATCTCTCAGCTACCAGGTGTGCTCCCAGGTGGGGAATGGGTTGCTGCCCAGGACTGACATCAGGACATGACATGCAGACACAGACAGAGGGAGGGCAACCATGTATGTGGTCAAACATAACATTTTGTATTCTTAAGAGCTTGGATCTCCTCATCAGCCAATATGTATCATTCTTCAGACTAAAATATAACCAAATACAGGTATCATAAAAACCAATTATGTAAAAAAGCCACGTTGTTGTACCAGCACATCAGTTCCCTTTAGAGATGAGGCTAGTTTCCAAGAGTCCTCTGTTGCTTTCACAGATGTTCATTCTGAGTCTCCTTATTTTCACTTGTTTTCCCTGTCACATTCAATACGTCTCATGTTAATAAATGATAGATTTGCCTGGTTTTCCTAATGTTACCCAGGAGTCTACAGCTAAGCAGGAACACTCTCCCAGCTGAACAGGTCCAAGTACAGGATGTTGAGACCTTTTTTAAGTTGCTAAGAGCCCTGGGATAGGCTGCCCAGAGAGGTCATGGAGTCTCCTTCTTTAGAGACATTTCAAGCCCATCTGGACATGTTTATGTGGGATCTGCTGTAGGTGACCCTGTTGTAGCAGGGGATTGGAGTGGATGATCTTCATAGTCCCTTCCAACCCCAACCACTATCTGATTCTAAGCCTACATGTGGGGACTTCTTAAAGAAACTAACAAAAAAGCACCCAGTTCCCCCCAGACTGAGCTGGTCACCTTCCCTTGTTCTCCCTCCGAAATTCAACCATAAAGATGACCCACATGGGTGGCCCTTGGGCCTGCTGGTGTAGGATCATACCTTACTGTGTATTCTCCAAAACTGTAAACAATGTGACTACATCAAACCACACTGATTCGCTATTTCGCAGCAACATGAGACACATTCTTGTTTGCTCAGTAGTCACAATCCAGATTTCTTTTGGAAACAAGATGAGATCTCTCATTTCACCAGCACCTCTGCACAACCAAAACATCATGATCACTGAAGAAATCACAAGCTCAGTGACTTTTTTAGCTAGTAATTGTTTTGGTTGGAAAACACCTTTAGGATCATCCAGTCCAACCATTAACCCAGCCCTGCCAAGGCCACCACTGCCCCGTATCCCTCAGCACCACATCTACCTGACTTTGAAACCCCTCCGGGGATGGGGACTCCCCCCCTGCCCTGGGCAGCCTGGGCCAGGCCCTGACAACCCTTGCCAGGGAGAAATTGTTCCCCAGATCCAACCTCAACCTCCCCTGGCACAACTTGAGGCCGTTCCCTCTTGTCCTGTCGCTTGTTTCTGGGGAGCAGAGCCCGACCCCCCTGGCTCCAACCTCCTCTCAGCAGCTGCAGAGCCAGCAGGTCTCCCCTCAGCCTCCTTTGCTCCAGGCTGGACACCCCCAGCTCCCTCAGCTGCTCCTCACAAGTTCTCCAGCCCCTTCTCCTTCTGCTCCAGCCCCTTCCCCAGCTCCCTTGCCCTTTCCTGGACACGCTCCAGCCCCTCCATGTCCTTCTTGTCCTGAGGGGCCCAGAACTGACCCCAGGACTCCAGGTGCCCCCTCCCCAGTGCCCAGCACAGGGGGACATTCCCTGCCCTGCTCCTGCTGCCCACACTGTGGTGACACCAGCCAGGATGCTGGTGGCCTCCCTGGCCACCTGGGCAAAAGCAGATAGACTTCTCATAAGCAAATTCCTTCCAAACTCTCAGACTGATTTTTGTCTTATTTTGGGCTCAGTTATGATATCAATACAACTGTAATTCAGAGCAACAAATATCAAAACCACTCCTTTCTTCCCTCATGCAAGAAGCTTGGTAGCTGCCCAGTAATCAAAACACATGTGTTGAGTTAAACATGCTTGTACCAGAGCTCTGCAGAAGCTTCATAGCTGCTGAGCTGATGAGCTTCTATCCAATTATTCATGTTCTTTTACCACTGCTAAGAGGCTTTGTTTGAATTGTTTTGGGGGGTTTTAAGTCATCTTGTATATGCTTCCCTGGCAGCTCTCTTAGGGGGGAAAAAGAACCCAATCTTTAAGAGGATTTAAAATTATTTGAATCTGAAGAGCACCATAAACATTTTCCACTATACAGGAAGAACAATCTGTTGTTGTTCATACATTAATCCTGGCAAGCACTTGAAGGGCAGAAACACAATGGGATGAAATTGCTACAGAGGGCCTCAGGGTTACACCAATACTTGAACAACTAGAATAACAGGGTGGAATTAAAAACCTAGTCTAAAGTCTAGGTGATAAGATAAGATCAGGCTGCTCAAAAGGAGGACTATAAACCTACTGAAGAGGAGACAGTTGTAGAAATTAAAAATGAGGCTTGTAAAAGTATCAGCTAGCCCTGATGGAAAACCATCCATCCTTTTCCACTCACAAAAAGGAATAATCAGCAGCAGGCAAATTATCTTGCTTCCATTTGGACAAGTAAAATTTCACAAGGTTATGGTAGAGAACAACCCAGAACTGGCAAGATGGAAGAGAGGCGAGATAATCTAATAGGTCTTTTCTATCTTAACTTTTATGATTGTTATGAAAAATGACCTGAATAAGTGAAGTTATTTGCCCTTGTCCTCTTTGTTCATATTGAATTTAGTCATAAGGGAAATCCTGCCAAGGACAGTGTGTTTTACTGAATTTACTATCCTTTGTGATTGCTCTATAAAATATTAGATACATGACAGAAAAGGTTATGGGGGTTTGGGTTGGGGGGGTTTGCAACAGAAAAAGAAGAAACACCTCAAGTACTTGCTAGCAGAAAGAATTAAGACAACAGAAACTGATTAAATTTTCTGTAGAGAAGGTTTATCTATTAGTCCATGTTCAGAGGATTATATTAAACCCAAACACAGTGTAATTTAAAAAAAAAATTAGTAATTGAGTATTAACAAACAGTTTCTCAAAACATTTCAGTTCAAAGTAGGTCACAAATAACACTGGAGTCAGAAGGTCCATTTATCTGATGTTCAGACTGTATAATTTCAGGAAGCTGAGGCTTGCCTTTGAAGGGGCAGTATTTTATCAGCCTGCTACTTTTGGATTCTCCTTGTTAAGGATCTGGTTGGACTGCTACTGTTATCCCAGCAAAATGCAAGAAATAAGAACCTGCTCTTTTGGGGTCTGCATTTGCTGTAGCTGCCTGATACCACACCTGTCCTTACACCAGGCTGCGAGTCTCCTTCATGGACTTCTTCCATGAAATACATCCCTAGCTCCAACATCTGTGCATACAAAACTTGGGTCACACACAGTGCAGACTGTGAACCATAAATAACGGGCAGAGAATGATGGTAAAACCCAGGTGCAGCTGGTCACAAGCAGCACTGATCAATTCTTTGAGACTCTGAAGTTGTTTTTCCGAAGCTATAAAGGCAAACCGTAATTAGGCAGGATCTGTTAAGTCTTGGGAACACATTCTCTGCACACCCTGCTACGTGTGCAAGTGGGGCTGTGAGATTCCAGGAAGAGGTTTGGACTCTTTCCATTCAGTCTCTACCCCAAAACAAGAGGCTGGGAGCCAGCAGCTGCACACTATTGTAACAAGCGGTGTCAAAAATGCTGAGCAAACGAGTAGCACATGTCTGGGAAGCAGACCCTTTCCCCAGGCTGACCTCTGAAGCTGAACGGCTGCTCCTTTCCTGACAAAAGGCTTGCAAAAAGAAAAACATCCCAACTATAGCCTCGTAATCCCACGGGTAAGATGCTGGGTCCCTGTTGGAGTAGGGAATGTACATGGTGTGTTGGGATAAGGTCGGATCCGAGCGCGGGAAGCTCAGCTCCTTAAATACTCCCATTGCTCAGAGGATTCCTCAGAAGCTGAATGGGCTCCCACAGAGCAGGTCTCTGCTCCCTCACACACTAGCATTTTGCTTTTTAATAGGGGATTTGCTAAATCACTGCTGCTCTAGTATTCCCCAGGGATTTAAGGCTGTTCTTGGAATGAAGACTGGGAGACAGAGGCAGAGCTTTGACTCACCTACAGGTTTCTGGAGGCTGGATTTTTGTTGTCCTCAAAAAGATGGATTTGCTCCTCTCCTGCTGTGTCAGACACCAGCATCAAATGGCTCAGAAATTATCCATGTTATTCCTTAACCTCTTTCACAGCAAGATCCTTCTGACCCTTAACTTTGGACTAAATTATACACAGTTACAAAAACTAATTGTCCAAGACACATTCCAATTACAAGTCTAATTAGACTTTTCTAGCCATTGCCTGACTCGGACTTGAATTAAACAAGGCTTTTTTCTTTCATTGCTGATTAAATTTGGGCTGAAAGGTTTTCTGGAGTCCTACAAAATTCAGAAATAGATAAATTGTGAGCATCTGAAGTCTCAGTAGATAAAAGGCCAAGCCAAGACAGAACAGTTTCCCAGGGGTTCATCAGAAGGACCTGTCAAGATTTAATGAATCTTAGATTCTGTTTAGATTGAATCTTGATTCATTAAAGATATAACAAATCTTAGACCCTTCCTAGGAGGATACAGAAGGGAGAGGGGTGAAGGCATGTACCTGTCTTCCCTCTCCTCCTCATCCTCCTGCATCTGTGCTTCCTCTCTTTGGGCATGAAGTTTGGCTTGGTGGAAAGCACCAGCAGGTGTCTGCCTTCTCCCTGGAAAGGGAGGCCCACATGGTTCCCCACTTGTCCTGGAATTGCTCTCATTTCCTCCCCTTCTTTCCCAACCCTTCTGCAGTTGCCAGCTTCAGACCTTATCCTGCTTCCCACCCACTATTATCTAGCATCAGACTCTGCCCTGTCACTCCACCCTGGTCAGGGTAACCTGATCAGCCCCTTTCCTGCAGTTCTCCTGCCTAGAAGAGCTCTGGCAAAGTCTCCACTTGTTTCAAACTTGCCAGAAACAATTTTCACTTATTTTCTAGGATTTTCTTAATAAATAGAGGGAGAGCAATTAAGCACTGTGATCACTTGTTAGGAACAACAATGGCTCACCATTGCTTTCTGTCTTTATGTGAATACTGTTTCCAAAAAGCTCCATTCCAAGCTTTGGGAGATTTTTTCAGCCACTTTCCAGTCACAAGAGACTGACTACATCAGTCCCTCCAGATCCTGGATGCTGTAATTTAAGTCAGATATTTTACATTTCAGGGTTGGTTGTTTGGGGCTGGGTTTTTTTGGAGACTCTGAACACATCTCTAAAGAACTTGCAACTACAAAGGCAATCATTACAATTAAGACCCTGGAACAGGTTGTCCAAAGAAGCTGTGGCTGCCCCATCCCTGGAAGTGTTGAAGGACAGGTTGGATGGGGCTTGGAGCAACCAGGTCTAGAACCATAGAACTATGTGGTTTGGAAAAGCCCCTTGGGATCACCCAGTCCAACCATCATCCCTACTCCACAAAGTTCTCCCCTAAACCACATCCACCAACACCACATCCAAACCACCCTTCAACACATCCAGCTCCCTGGATATGGACTCCACCACCTCCTTGGGCAGCCCCTTCCACTGTCTGACCACTCTTGCTGGGAAAAAATCCTTCCTCATGTCCAGTCTGAACCTGCCCTGGTGCAGCTTGAAGCCCTTCCCTCTTGCTCTGTCACTGATGACCTGTGAGAAGAGACCAGCACCAACCTCTACAATGTCCTTTCAGGTAGTTGTAGAGACTGATGAGGTCTCCCCTCAGCCTCCTCTTCCTCAAACTAAACATTCCCAGCTCCTTCAAGGGTTCTTCATAAGATTGATTATCTAGGCCCTTCACCAGCTTTGTTGCCTCCTCTGTCCTCGCTCCAGCACCTCAAGATCTCTCTTGAATTGAGGTGCCCAAAACTGGACCCAACACTCCAGGTGTGGCCTCACCAGTGCTGAGCACAGGGGGATAATCACCTCTCTCCTTCTGCTGATCACACTATTTCCAAGACAAGCCAGGATGCCACTGGCTTTCTTGGGCATCTAGGCACACACTGGCTCATGTTCAGCTGCTTGTCAATTAGAACCCCCAGGTGTCCCTGCCCATGTAGGGGGTTGTAACTAGATGATCTTTAAGGTCCCTTCCAACCCAAAGATGTTATTATCCTATTATATGTTTGCTTAGCAAATTTAAAACAATCTGGACCATTGTGCTCAAAGGCAACAATTAACAGCTCAACATCCAGGTCATGGCCTGAAGTTGATATTCAGGCTACGGTTATTCAAAAACTTCATCAATTACTTGACTAACACCACCTTTTCTTCAGCATATTTGCAGACATGAACTGTAGAAAAGAGACCTTAAAAAACTGGAGGACTGGGTCAACAGAAATCTGTGTTCAACAAGGAGAAGTATGAGGTTGCACAATTCTAGAGGTAGAACCACAACGTCAGGACTGGCTGGAAACTCAGACTGCTCAGTACAAGCTCCACAGCAGCCCTGCTGAAGGGGTTGTGTTTTGGCAGATATCAAAATGAACATATGCCATCCATGTGTACTCAACTCTAATAAAGCAAGCTCTGTATTAAGTTCCACTAGGAGAGATGTAGCTAGCAGGTCAAGAGAAGTCATGATGAGTTGGAACTGGTGAGGCAGCAGCTGACAGGTGGGGGACTCCCATGTCCAAGGACAACATTAAACAAACCAACAAAAACCCAGCAGAGAGCTACCAAGCTGACTGGGGACTTATGAAAACAAGTTGAGGAAGATGGACTTGTTTTATCTGACCCAGGGGAGGCTGAGGAAACCTAACAGCAGGCTGCAGCTCCCTCAAAGGAAGCTACAAAAATGACAGAGCAGCAGCAGTGTGGGGTGACCTCTGTAGTAGCCTCTTCTCAGGCACCCCAGAGCATCATGTCTGACACTCTCAGGATCAATCTGAGTATCAGATGAAGTCCAGGAAGGAAGGAATCCCCTTCCCTCCTCCGCAGCAGCAGGAACTGTGCTCAGATCAACCTTCAGCAATGCCTTGTCAGAGCAGACCCACCTACTAATACTCTTCTGTCCCATCCTTTTCTTGGGACACAGTTTAGCCCACAGGGACTGAAAGTGTGTATTTAGTTTACTGCTCTGAAGTCGCACCATCTGATTTACTCATGATTAGCACAGATTATCTAATAGTCTTTTCTGACCTTAATTTCCACAAAACCCATCAATTTCATTCTTCTCCTGGACTTGTACAGAGCCTACAAAAGTGGGAGTTCATTACAATTCCTATCCAGTTCCAAGCTGGTGTAAATGAGAGAATCAGGTCCTTCAATTCCCAAAGACCTTGTAAGTAGCGTCACATTAATGGATCTCCTGGAACAACCACGTCCCTGTGAAGAAGAATGTCAACCACTTGTATGGCAGCTTTTGAGGCCTCTCTCCACAGGGAAACAAACCATCAGCCCAGACAAATCCACTGCTGGGGTTTTGATGAGGAGATGGATCACATGACAACCAGATCCGTACACTGCATTTCAAACAGATGCTGAAATTGCTTTCTGCTCCACAGCTTCTACCCCAGGAATCACTGGTGTCAACAAAGCAGAACAGCACTCAACTATTTTGCCTTCTGCAGTTGCTGTTCTTGCTGCTGTGGAAGAAAAATACCTTCTGTCAAAGCATGGGGCTTTGACACAGCCTTGTATCCTTGACCTTCTGTTGTCCTGCTCACCTCTCTACTCACACAGAACCTTAAAGTAGAAACAACACATATTTGGGGATGCAAAATATTTCCTGCAAACTTCAAGTGCAAGTAGAGTCCTTAGACATCTGAGGAGAAAAAAGATAAAAAGAAGCATCTTGCATTTGAGTGAGCTTGATGTTTATCTTCTCTACATCTAACAAGCTGAGGCAGGTTCATGCTTCTATGTACCCTTCAGTTTTCTGAAACAGTCCACAAGTGTTGAAGGTACCATCTGCCTAATGAAGAGGGAGGAAAGGCTTACTCTACAGGGCGTGAGGATCCCAAACACAAATACATGTTGGTTACAGACTGGACCAAAAACAGCTGTGTGAAGAAGTACTTGGGGGTGATGGTGGACATGACCCAGCAATGAGCTCTGTCAGCCCAGAACCCACCCATGTCCTGGGCTGTGTCACCAGCAGCGGGACCAGCAGGGCCAGGGAGGGGATTGTCCCCTCTGCTCTGTTCTGCTGAGACCCCCCTGCAGGGCTGGGAACAGCTCTGGGGTCCCCAGCACAGGGAGGACACGGAGCTGTTGGAGAGAGGCCAGAGGAGGCCCCGGAGATGCTGGGAGGGCTGGAGCAGCTCTGGAGCCAGGCTGGGAGAGTTGGGGTGTTCAGCCTGGAGAAGAGAAGGCTCCAGGGAGAGCTGAGAGCAGCTTCCAGTGCCTGAAGGGGCTCCAGGAAAGCTGGGGAGGGGCTTGGGACAAGGGCAGGGAGGGATGGGAGCAGGGGGAAGGGTTTCCAGCTGGCAGAGGGAGCTGGAGCTGAGATGGGAGGGAGAAATTCTGGGCTGTGAGGGTGGGGAGAGCCTGGCCCAGGTTGCCCAGAGAAGCTGTGGCTGCCTCATCCCTGGCAGTGTTGAAGGGCAGGTTGGATGGGGCTTGGAGCAGCCTGGGCTGGTAGGAAGTGTCCCTGCCCATGCAGGGGGATTGGAACTGAATGAGCTTGAAGGTCCCTTCCAACCCAAACCATTCTATGATTCTACTGTAGCTCTTTCTCATATAAACTCCAATAATCCTAAAAATAGAAGCAGCCAAGCTTCCCTGACAAGGTTATTACTGAAGTATTTGCACAATCATTTTTCATCTTTGATGTATTTTGCTAGGAAGAAGAATAACTTCCAACCTGCCTGTGAGAGCAGCATCGCTCATGACCAGAGCTGAGGGGATGCAGAGGAAGGTCTGTGGCTGCAGCAAAACTTCAAGGGGTTTTGTAAATCCTGCCTGTGCTGGCAGGACTAGAATGGGCCACAAGGGATGGAAGAGAGGAGATACTCCAGAGAAACCATGCTTTCCCCCCACAATTACATCCCCTCATATCTTTAAGGCCTCACACTCATTCAAAAATTTCAAATATCAAGTTGTTCATGCTTAGGCAAACACAACGAGTGCAGAGAGATCAGCTTAAGGGTCCTCCCACACCCATCCTTACTTTCTCAGAAGACATCAAAATACAGCCAGAGGTGGACTTGAAGCAACATAAATAATTTCTCAGGGCAGTTGCCTATTTTCTAGCACTTCCCCATTTAGCCTGCCTAGAAATAAGCACAGCAAGAACAACACACTTTTAGCAACCTCCTTCAAATTCTGTCAAGACAACTGATTGAGCAAGTCAAATGGAGCATACATATATATATATATATAGCCTAAATGTGTCAGGTACTGAGTAGTCTCATAATTCAAACTATTCCGTAAGGAAAACAAGACAAGGAAGGCAAAAAATACTTGAAATGAGATGGTAAATGCTAAAATCCATCTCTCCCACCCTTCCCCACCAAGAATGCAGCCACATGCAGTGGCTCTAAAATACAGCAGGAAAAATGAAACAGGGTGTAACAACAACAAACAGAATGAAAATAGAATCTATTCAAATCCTCCCACTATCTAATTTCTTCGATGGTCGTTGGTAATTTCTGAAGTAGAAAAATGAAGAAGATACTAGATGTAAGTTCACTGATGCTTCTTGCCCTTGGCTTGTACCTCCTACCTAAGGCACTCGAGGACTTTAGAGCATTATAAAAATCAGGTTATAAAAATCTTCAGTTCTCACTGTTATTTTTAAGTAGCACCAACAAACAAACCCAGAGCTACAAGGACTTTCCTTCTACATAACCAATCTCTGCAAAGGTTTTATCCAAGAAGTCTAAAAACAGCTCTACAAGGGAAATATTAATAATTCCATTTCAGGGATGTGAAAATCAAATATCCACACAAGCTACAGGTCTTGCTTGAAGTCAGACACTAAGTCAGCTCCTGTGTCATGTAGAGTGTGTCCATGTCTAGAACCCTGCTTTTGTCTTTCCCTTGCCTTGATGGAGACTCTTTTCATCCTAAATCTAAAATATACCTTAGCAGACTGCACAAGAGTTCATTTGCAGGAGAGAAAAACACAACTTTGCTTCCAACAACATTTTTTAATTGAAACAGCCTGTTGAACAAGGGACTTTTTCATAATGAATAGCTTTGAAAGCTCTTCAGCTGCTTTCTTCTATGTATTCAATGAGGGAGCTGGGGGTGTTCAGCCTAGAGAAGAGAAGGCTCCAGGGAGACCTTAGAGCACCTTCCAGTGCCTGAAGGGGCTCCAGGAAAGCTGGGGAGGGGCTTTTCAACAGACAGGGCAGGGATAGGACAAGGGGTGATGAGTTTAAACTGAAAGAGGGAAGATTTAGGTCAGGCATCAGGAAGAAATTCTGCCCCATGAGGGCAGGAAGGCACTGGAACAGGTCACCCAGGGAGGTTAGGGCTGCCCCCTCCCTGGAGGTGTTCAGGGGCAGGTTAGATGGGGCTTGTGCATCCTGGGCTGGTGGAAGGCGTCCCTGCTTATAGAAGGGGGTTTGGAACCTGATGGTCTTTAAGGTCCTTTCCAACCTCCACCATTCTGTGATTCTATGATTATTCAGGACTAACTTTCCAAGCAGAGCTTGTAACTATTGGGAAGTTACAAATAAGCACAGGAGTTGGCCCAAAAGTTTCTGCAAGGTTTTCAGGCAGACCTGTTGTCTAAGGAGAGAGAAGACAAATGGGGAAAAAGAATCAAGATACTGTGGCTGAATGAGCAGTGAAAATGGGAGGTTTTGGCTTTTCTTCCAGTCCCACAGGAAGCTCTTCTGTCCAGTGCTGAATAAGACTGATTAACTCCACTGCAGATCTTCAGCACTCTGTGGGCTACAGCAGTTACATCCATAATTCAAGTCATCTACACATCTACCTGCTGCTCAGGAAAGATGAGTGGAGTGAGAGAGGACATGGAGAAGCTTTTTCCTTCTTGTATTCTCATTTCTACCCTCCCAAAAGGAAAGGGGGAAAAAAAACCCACAGTGGAAGTGGCTGAAGCAGCAGAATAGTGATAAACCCCAGAGGTGTAAGAAAACACCCATACATGCACAGTCACAAAAAGCAAGTGTTGGACATAATTTTTTGAAGTTAAAGATAATATTTTACCTTTGCAGTTAATGATTTGAAACCACAGGGGAAAATTCACCCCTTTCGAAATTTAAAGCAAGACTGAAATCTGTTTAGATGCTGCCAAACTGAACTTAAAAAAACTTCCTAAATAAGCCTGATAAATGGAGAAACTTGACAAGAGGAAAGAAAAGCACTTAATTAACATTATTTTAAATCAAATAGGCTACTTTTTCTTAGTGAGTAATTACTATTGCTATTAGCTGATGATAACTACCTGAGGGTCATGTCACGGAACACTCCAGTACATGAAGCACCAGGCATTTAGTTTGTATGCAATTAAGACCATTTCATTGTCTCATCAGGTTCCCTGTGATACCAAATTAAGTAATAACACAAGAAAAGTGCTCTTAATTAATGAGGAAAATCCTCTGCAAGCTAGACACAGGTGTGTATCTCTCAAGTAGAGCCGGAAATAGTCTAATAGATCATTTAATCGTTATTGAAAAAAAAAAACAACACTCAAATTTGTATCTAATTAACCCAATAGCAGGATCCTTTTTTATTTCCTCCAAGGGGGCTACATTTCTTCACAATATTCAACAATCAAGTGGTTTATAAAAGATTAAAATTCAAACTGACACTTGGATTGAAAGAGTGGCTCTCAGAGATCACAATTTGCACGTCGTTATTCCCATTTTTTTCCACACACCATCCTTCTTCTTGAGAGATTATTTTCAAAAACAATCTCCTCTACTGTCGTATTTCTGTCCAGGCAGATGCTTTTCAGTGGATTTTAAAGCTCTTGGAGCAAGTCCAGAGGAGGCCCTGGAGATGCTGGGAGGGCTGGAGCAGCTCTGCTCTGGAGCCAGGCTGGGAGAGTTGGGGTGTTCAGCCTGGAGAAGAGAAGGCTCCAGGGAGACCTGAGAGCAGCTTCCAGTGCCTGAAGGGGCTCCAGGAAAGCTGGGGAGGGGCTTGGGACAAGGGCAGGGAGGGATGGGAACAGGGGGAATGGCTTTAAATCAACAGAGGGGAGATTTTAGGTTACATATTAGGAAGAAATTCCTTACTATCACGGTGGTGAGACACTAGCTCAGGTTGCCCAAGGAGGTCATGGCTGCCCCATCCCTGGCAGTGTTGAAGGGCAGGTTAGAAGGGGCTTGAAGGAACCTCGTCTGGTGGGAGGTGTCCCTGCCTCTGCTGAGGGGGTTGGAGCCTGATGATCTTGAAGATTCCTTCCAACTCACACCATAGTGTGATTCTATTATTATCTCAACCAATTCAGATGACATCACCAAAATGAGACTACACAACATTGTCTCTGGCCTACACAGCTACAGGATCTCTATCGTGAGATAGACAGTAAAGACCTGGATGAAGTTCAGATCCAACCTTATCTAGAGACAGAAGAAATGCTGATACCTGGTTAGGGGCTTCAACCCAGATTCTGTTGACAGCCATGCATTTTTCTTGCTTCTTGGACCAGAGATGCATTGCTGTTCTCACACTACAAACAAATCTTTTCCAACCACAACCCACAAGGCAGAGCAATGCTCACCTCCTACCAGGGTGTTTTCCACTCTTTATTTCTGTTTGCCTTTGTTTGCCATCTACTCCAAAGTTTGCTTCAAAACAGGGACAAGGTTTTCATGAGTGAAACTTCTATCCGAACTGTATACATTTTAAATTCATAATTATAAATTGCAGGCATGGATATTATTTTTGTAAGAAGAAAAAAGATCATTTTGGGGTCTAATCCTCTATATGTGTGTGTCTCTAGAAGTCTGAGGCCACCCCCAAGAGTTGGTGTGTGCACATATTTCTTCATATACAAACAGTAAAGTTCAAAACAACTTAAGGGCAAATTATAGATACTGTCTGAAATACATTAAATTCCTCTTGTTATACCCAGCTTTGCTGTTTCAGTTGAGCTAAAGGAAACAGCCAGCAATGGCAAAATAACCAGTGCAACATATTTAATGTTTTGTGATGCCTGTCAAGGATGATGTTGTATCGAGGCTACAGCAAACAAATGGTACCAGAAAAAGTCAGAATATCATCCTGGGTCTTTCTTACATGCTTCAATAAGCAGAATGGCAAACTTTAACTGCAAAAATGACATTTCCATCAAGCAAAGTAGTTTTATAGCTGATTTTTCCAGCTGAATAAAGTGGGCTTGTGGCTTTCAGTGCATTAGAAGCACAGGACTGTTCTGCACAACTCTACATAAAATTGCATCTCCATAACGTGCAGGTGGTATGGACAGCTCCAACAAAGGTTATCAACTCCCAGTTGTCATTGCTTGGTTCCAGGGGCACTGCAACCTAAATAAATTTTAATTGTTCAAGCCACAGTTTTCTACCTTTGGTATCAGACTTGTAATGTATTTTCGTAGAATCACAGAATCTCAGTCTGGTTCAGGTTGGAAGGGACCTTCAAGATCATCTAGTTCCAACTCCCTTGCCATGGGCAAGGACACCTCCCACCAGCCCAGGCTGCTCCAAGCCCCATCCAACCTGCCCTTCAACACCCCCAGGGATGGGGCAGCCACAGCTTCTCTGGGCAACCTGGGCCAGGGTCTCCCCACCCTCACAGCATAGAATTCCCTCCTAATGTCTCACCCAAATCTCCCCTATTCCAACCTAAACTCTCTCTCTCTCTACCCCTCATCCTCTCACTACACACCCTGGTAAAAAGTCCCAGCCCCAAGAAGCTGGAACTGCTCTGCTGCTTCTGAGACTATGAAAGTTCAGACCTTACCTGAGAATTTTCTATTCAAATTTTGCACACAGTCAGTCCCAGCTACACAAGAAGAACCCAAGGACCCAATAATCTGCTTCCAAACAGATGGACACCCCAGTTAATCTGGTGCAAGCACAGCCTTTTATCAGCTTCCACCTGCAAGCCCAGCTCAGGCACCACAGTCCTATTCTTCCAGCTCTTTGCTCCACCTCTGAATTTGCAGCAACAAAACATGACCCTTTTTTTAAGTTTGTTTTGATGTTTTTTTTTAAAATGCACCATCTTGGCATGTTTGGGCCACACCAAGAAATAGGTGTGTCTGAGCCATGCAAAAAAATACATGGCTAAAATGGCTCTGAGGAAAGATAACTCTGAACACCACTGTGTCCATAAGCTCCTCTGCTTATTTCCAGCCTCATCCTGTGACCACCATCACTACCAAAGCCCCACATCTGGTTGTCACTCCTGCAGGCAACACTGAAATGTGGGGAAACTCTAAATTTCTTCCCCTGAGAACCAAGTATGGAAACAAACTGCTAAATCACTACTTTAGGGGCAGAAATTGCATAAAAAGTTATTTGGAGGAGACAAGGAAGGGCAGGGAGGGAGACAGATGAAAATTTGGACTTGCCCTTTGTGCCTCCTCATCAAGCCACAGTTTTCTACCTTTGGTATCAGACTTGTAATGTATTTTCGTAGAATCACAGAATCTCAGTCTGGTTCAGGTTGGAAGGGACCTTCAAGATCATCTAGTTCCAACTCCCTTGCCATGGGCAAGGACACCTCCCACCAGCCCAGGCTGCTCCAAGCCCCATCCAACCTGCCCTTCAACACTGCCAGGGATGGGGCAGCCACAGCTTCTCTGGGCAACCTGGGCCAGGGTCTCCCCACCCTCACAGCATAGAATTCCCTCCTAATGTCTCACCCAAATCTCCCCTATTCCAACCTAAACTCTCTCTCTCTCTACCCCTCATCCTCTCACTACACACCCTGGTAAAAAGTCCCAGCCCCAAGAAGCTGGAACTGCTCTGCTGCTTCTGAGACTATGAAAGTTCAGACCTTACCTGAGAATTTTCTATTCAAATTTTGCACACAGTCAGTCCCAGCTACACAAGAAGAACCCAAGGACCCAATAATCTGCTTCCAAACAGATGGACACCCCAGTTAATCTGGTGCAAGCACAGCCTTTTATCAGCTTCCACCTGCAAGCCCAGCTCAGGCACCACAGTCCTATTCTTCCAGCTCTTTGCTCCACCTCTGAATTTGCAGCAACAAAACATGACCCTTTTTTTAAGTTTGTTTTGATGGTTTTTTTTAAAATGCACCATCTTGGCATGTTTGGGCCACACCAAGAAATAGGTGTGTCTGAGCCATGCAAAAAAATACATGGCTAAAATGGCTCTGAGGAAAGATAACTCTGAACACCACTGTGTCCATAAGCTCCTCTGCTTATTTCCAGCCTCATCCTGTGACCACCATCACTACCAAAGCCCCACATCTGGTTGTCACTCCTGCAGGCAACACTGAAATGTGGGGAAACTCTAAATTTCTTCCCCTGAGAACCAAGTATGGAAACAAACTGCTAAATCACTACTTTAGGGGCAGAAATTGCATAAAAAGTTATTTGGAGGAGACAAGGAAGGGCAGGGAGGGAGACAGATGAAAATTTGGACTTGCCCTTTGTGCCTCCTCAAGCACAGCCATCTGCCCTCAGCCATCAGCCTTCCACTTCTTCAGCTTTTTTTTCCCCAGATGGCAAAAACAACCAGCTTTCTAGAAACTTAAACCTCCTTTACAGCACAGTAAGTGTCTTTGATTTTAAAAATAAAAATAAAAATTTTTAAAAGTATTTATCCAGGCTACACTTGCCTGTCTCCTACAGCAGATCCCTACAGGGAAATGTTGATAAAGAGGACAGAGCTCTCAACCTGTACTTTCATAACCTGCCACCCCAGTTTCTTTTATCATGTAGGTTCTTCCCTAAGCTCTAAATCTCTTATCTCAGCTGCTCATTTTCAGCTCTTGAAAGTTTTGATACAAAGAAGCCACAATTTTAATTTTTTTTCTTTAATCAATCATGTCCCACTGTTCAGAAAACAGGTTAAAAACATTAGTCTTGCTGATGTTATCCAAACACTTGCTAAGATCTCCTCTTTCCTATGATTTATTAAGCACTGAATCCCTTGACAATACCTGCAAAGTATTCTTAGATCACTTCAAATATCACTCAAACCAGCTGCTTTGAGAGGCAGAACTGGCAGAAACAGGCTTTGGATGCAAACAAAGATAGATAGAGGCATGAGGCACATTTCCTGAAAACCTTTATGAATAAGGTCCAACCAGCACCTGGGTGAAACCAGGGCTTCAATTGCCAAAACAGATCATCTGGAGACATCCAGATACTACAATTCATTGCCTGGAGCTGGTGGATTTAAATAGTCTTTGCCTGCTCACTTGCCTTACAGAATTCTTGTTGAATTATTTCAGCCAGCACTGACATGCACTTCAGACTCCATTTTTATAAAGGTTTCTAAATTCTTTTCCAAAGACAGAGCAGTCAGAGGTAAATGCACAGGATGAGAACACTTTGGGGAGGCAGAAAGTTTACAGATGGTTTGTAAACAGCAATTATACAGGTGGCTGCATTGCATAAATCCCTCCCTCAACTGATCTGAAATGGAGATCTCCAACCACTACCCATCACCCTGTGATCATCAAATTTCAAAACAATGCAGGTCTCTCTTTACAGCTCTTAGAAATCCCCTGTTATAAATAAATAGAAACCTTTTTACCCTTAACTCTCAGCAACACAATTCCATCCCCACAGTCTCTGTGTGCTCTATAACATTTTTAGGGCTTGTTTTCAGCTCACAGTTATTTCCAGCTATTACCCAAAACCTGCACAGAAATTTTTAACTAGAACAAGGTAATAATTTTAATGCAAAGGTTGCCCTGTTAAGTAAAAACTAATGTTTCAATTAGCAAACTCCCTCACCTCTTCACACAACCTCTGTAACACAGGCACAGGTTAATGGCCCTGGTGCCTTCCTTCAATTCTTTCTGCCTGGGAATAAAAAAATGTGTTTGTGGTTTCATCAATTTAAAGGCCAAGAGGAGACCAAAGCTTCACTGAAATTCCCCTCCTGTCTACTGTGGGCCATTAAATACCACCCACAAACTGAACACAACGCTCAAGAAGAACATTCCCTCTTTTGGGCTATTCAGTTCTAAAATAAAAGTGATAAAAAGGGGAATTTCTAGAGATGGAAAGTGCTCTTCCTCCTTTGATCATCCATTACAATAGGCAGTCTATCTCCCTAACAAAATCATGCCTGACTTCAACTCCAAGCTGCCAAATTTCCCCTTTAAAATACTGATTTTTAGGTACTTCCTTGGGTGCACAGGAGGACACTCAGTGCCTGGAATTTTCTCTCTGTGATGCTACTGCAGCCAAGCGCTCCCTCTGATAAGCCAAACAGACTTAGCTCTAAGCTTCTCTGGGTGTGTTTTTTCAAGTCCTCAGACTATTTTGGTGTTTCTTCTGTTCCCCTACAACTTATCCAAGAGCTATTTCAAGATGTTGAAATGGAAACCATCCCCAATCTTCCCATGCAAAAGTCACGAGTATCAAATACAGAAACGAGATTTGCTCTCTTCTAAATATTTCTTGGTCATGAAGCTGAAAGAAAATGTGCATTTGCCCTTTTTGCTACAGAATCAACCCTAGTGTTTACACCAACCTGCTTTGAGCACCACTGCCCTTTTAATCCCTTTCAGCATTACTACTCATAACACAAGTCTTCTTCCACCATGTTCTATAGGCATGTTTTCCAAGTCTTACCTCCAGCACCACTGCTTTGCATCTCTTTTATTCTCCTGTTTGAATACAGCTTAAATCAAACACAAAGGTGCCAAGCCCAAGGTACAAGACATTAAAACCACCTCAGTTGATGACACCTGCCCTCAATGTCCCTCCAGCCTGGGATATGATTTATTGCTTTGCCCCTCTGCTCTGGAGACAGCCTGAGAAAGTTGGGGGTGTTCAGCTTGGAGAAGAGAAGGCTCCAGGGAGACCTTAGAGCACCTTCCAGGGCCTGAAGGGGCTCCAGGAAAGCTGGGGAGGGGCTTTTCATCAGAGAAGTTAGTGATAGGACAAGGGGAGATGGTTTTAAACTGAAAAAGAGGAGATTGAGGTCAGACATCAGGAAGAAATTCTTCCCCAAGAGGGTAGGAAGGCACTGGAACAGGTTGCCCAGGGGTGTTGTGGCTGCCCCCTCCTTGGAGGTGTTGAAGGGCAGGTTGGATGGGGCTTGGAGCAGCCTGGGCTGGTGGGAGGTGTCCCTGCCCATGCAGGGAGGTTGGAAACTGACAATCTTTAAAGTTCCTTCCAACCTTCACCATTTTATGATTCTACAATTCTATGACATGTCATTCACCAACTGCCCCAATGACACTACTTCAAGAGCACCTTTAATAAAAATACAGTTGTGTCCACTGCTAGTTTACTGAAACCCTTCTAAAACCACAATAACCATGTAAATGCTTATTGTTTGAAACCCAAAATCTTACTGTGATTAATATCATCTTTATTTGGTAACATACTGCCAATGTTCTTCATCAGAACGTCACTCAGTACTAAAATGCCTTGTAAGTCACAGTTTGCTGGGACACAATTTAAAGCCCAACTCCTTTTGTTGACAAGTCCCCAGAGGCTTTAGCACAGCACAAGGGTTATTTCTCAGGGCTGCTGCTCTCCTTCGAGCTACTTAATTTGCAAACAGTAATTTGAGCACAGTCAACCCGATTTAATTTCCTAGTAAAGAAATGGCAGCCTATTTAGGCATTATTAACTTAATATTAACTTGATATTAACTTGACAGCAACCTGCAAAGTAGATCTGCTCTAACAAGACTGAGTTCAAGTCTTTAAGCTCTCCTTTATTATCTGAGGTTTGGCTGCCTCTCAATTTTCTTCCACGAAGATATTTTTAAGAGGTGTTTACTGCATGCCTGTGTATACAAGGCAGAACCCAGCATAGATAAAGTTAAAACAAAACCCTTTGAAAAATAGATTTTCACAGATTTCCTCATCTACAGCTTTTAAGAGACTTCAGTTTTGAGAAACCAAAGAACTCGAAGAGAAAATCCACCTAAAAAAACAATTATGTCTTTAACTGTACAGGATGAAGAGCACACATCAGACAACCTGACACCAAAAGCCACCACAACAGGAGTTGTTCAAGTCCAAACACATTTCATTATTTCTATGAGCATAAAATCACAGCAATTGGAGTCCTGCAAATTACACCGTTATTAAGACAAACATCCTATTTAAACAACTCTTATCAGATAAAGAGTTTTATTGTGCATCGGGTTGCATCCAACTTCTGCAAAAAGGTTCAAACCAGATGGTAACTCCCTACAAGCAGCAGTTGCTATGAAATTGCAGTTCAGACCTCCATTTTATCACTCCCTTTGAGTTCTGCTAAAGGGGTCCCAAAAAGAGAAAAGAGAACACCCTGCCATGTGTCCCTTTACTAAGCATCTGTGTGGTAACAGCATGAATTAAAACAGGTTTATTTGACTGCACTGATTCTCCTATCGAATGTGAAAAATACAGTAAAAATAGAGGATTCAAGACTTCCAAGGAGAACAAGAGAATTAAGAGAATTCTCTGCAGATTTCAGTTTGTCTGTTGCTAAACCATAATATGCTCTTAAGTCCAAGAATGTGAGGCTCTGGGGTAGATCACTGCCCTAATGAGGCTATGCAGACACTTCCAACAGCTGCAGCTTCAGAGAATAAAAACATATTGCGCACTCGTTGCCTTTCAGTCACCCAGAGGAAAATCGGCCTGAAGATAAAAATCAGCCACTTCTAGTCAGATACATCAGAGATAATGCAATCGTTCTGGAAACAAACACAGCAAGTTAAGGAAACTCAGAGGGAAATTTTAGGACTTTGAACTATAATTAGGGTATGAAAACGAAGATTACAGCACACAGTCTTTCCTGCTGTGGCAACAACATGTTTATATGCAGAGATATTTTCACGTCCATTGTCCCAGATCGTCTGAAAATTATTTTTTAACACACTCTTTTCATTTGCCTCTTCATTTCATATGTGAGAACAAAATTCTGAGGTTCTGTTCCTAACGTGTCTTCCAAGCAAACAGGAATAAATTATCCCTGCAAAGAAAAAGACTTCTAAGACTAAATGCTGAGGGAGCAGCCTTTTTAATGATTAAGTTCAATTTCCCAGGCATTTTGGAAAACAGAACTGGTTTTAAAAATAAGGTACTCTCACTCTTTGTTTCCTTCTGAAACTAGAGGAATACAGTTATCTTTAAAACCCTATTTTAAAGGCTTCCAGCTATCTAACTTCCCTAAGTTATCTGATAACATTTTGACTTAGTGTCCTAGTTTTAAACTGGTTTTGTTTCCTCACTCTTGTATGTTGCCTATAAATACATAAATTAACTAAACTGGGAATAAATAATCAGGATTAATTTGACGTAACTAACAAAGAAATCTCAAGTGCTGGTGTGTGGCAGCAGTCAATTTTTATCCTCTCTCTATGGGATATTCAAGAAAACAAACAGAAAAGGTGAAGCCAGGAACAACGTCCCCACTGATTCAGGTACTTTTGGGGAGGTTTAGTACATCCATCTCTGAACCTCCTCCACAGAGTCTGTTTTCTCAGGCACTGCCCAAATTTGTTGTTTCTTACTGTATTCAGGCTCCCTGAACTGGATAGAAAATACCTAGGGTTTTTATAATCTCTCATGTTACTGATCATTCTTACTGTTACCACCCTGGCAGGAAGTTTGGCTCCAAGAAAGCTGCTCCAATTAAAACAGATTTCCGCTCCCAGAACCAGGAATAGACTCTGGATACTCCTCAATAATCTTAAAATGGATATTCCTATTAAATTATTTCAATATAAAAAAATTTGCAGAGATTACTGATCTCCAACAAAGCATTTGTATTCATGTTGAGAATACATTTTAGGTATGTGTAATGTTTGTTTTGTTTTGTTTTTCCCACTCCCTCTTTACTAAATGGCAAGATCACAGAATCACAGGCAGGTCTGGGTTAAGATCATGTAGTTCTAACCTCCCCAATACAAGCAGGGACACCTCCCAGCAGCCCAGGCTGCTCCAAGCCCCATCCAACCTGCCCTTCAACACTGCCAGGGATGGGGCAACCACAGCTTCTCTGGGCAACCTGGGCCATGCTCTCCCCACCCTCACAGCACAGAATTTCTCCCTCCCATCTCAGCTCCAGCTCCCTCTGCCAGCTGGAAACCCTTCCCCCTGCTCCCATCCCTCCCTGCCCTTGTCCCAAGCCCCTCCCCAGCTTTCCTGGAGCCCCTTCAGGCACTGGAAGCTGCTCTCAGCTCTCCCTGGAGCCTTCTCTTCTCCAGGCTGAACACCCCAACTCTCCCAGCCTGGCTCCAGAGCTGCTCCAGCCCTCCCAGCATCTCCAGGGCCTCCTCTGGCCTCTCTCCAACAGCTCCGTGTCCTTCCTTTGCTGGGGACCCCAGAGCTGTTCCCAGCCCTGCAGGGGGGTCTCAGCAGAACAGAGCAGAGGGGACAATCCCCTCCCTGGCCCTGCTGCTCACGCTGCTGGTGACACAGCCCAGGACACAGGAGGCTTCTGGTCTCCAGCACAAATTCTCCAGCCCAAGTTGAAACCAGGTGAAAACACAACTGGGCAGCTCCAAGCAGAAGGTCTGTCATTCCCATTAGTATCTCATTGGCACAAGGTGCATTGGAGGGTACAGCAGGAGGGAAAGCAGAAGTACACCTTGAGCAGCACCAAGGACTTGCACCCAGTTAAACCAGTGACAAAACCAGGCTCTCAGCCCATCTAATGCAGACTTTGCAGATGGAGAACTGGGGTAAAGGACACTTCTCTACCTCAAAAAGCACTCTTATGTTAACTACAGTTTGTAAGTGGCTCAAATGGTCTGAGAAGGAAGCCATAAAAGTATTCCAGGTGGTTTTAAAATATGTAACTTAAATGCTGTATCATCAAAACACTCCCTCCTGACACTTGGCTAGCAGAAGACCCTTTGGAGCACATTGTATTCTACATCAGAAGGAAAGCAAGTGTCTTGGTTCAGAGAGGATATGTGCTGTATCAAGGGCAGGAGCTAAAATTACTGCAAGACTCCTACACAAAACTTCTTGCCTTCAAAGAACAGCGTCAGGATTCCTGGATTTGGATGCCAGCACTTCAGGAATTTACAGTCACAAAATACAGTCATGATTCTTATTCTGCTGAGAGGTAGATGCAGATGGCAGCAAAGGGTTCCTTTGTCTTCAAGTTCATTTTGCACTCCAGTATCTTGGGAGTTCAGGGTTGGACTTCTTATTATCAGCAAGAATTTAGGGTTGGTTCTTCAGGTAGCAGTTACTGCTTGAGAAGTTCTAGGGCTGTTATAAGAAAATTAGAATCTTACATGCGCTGGGTACTACGGATTTACATTTTATTTTATATGGATGTACTGTAGCCAGCAGCAACAGTAATGAGCATAATTTAAACTCTCTAGATGGGTGACCTCACTCCAGAACAACCCACGCTTGTAAAGACCCACAGACCTGCCACCTACAGAAGTTCACATTTATTAACTCTGACAGTGAAACAGTTTTGAAACTTGTCAAGATACAAAAAATGTGTGTTTCTGTGTTGGTCCTTAAGATTTTCCCATTGTATTTTCTTTCTAAATCAGAACAAGTTATGAACTTCAAAGACAAAGACTGCCTGCTTCCAGAACTTAACTGGGCCAGGACCATCTGACCCTGTTTTCTCCTCCCTCAGGACAGCCCATGCTTCTTTGGCCCTTCCAGCATCTCAGGAGGGCCAAAGAATAAGGGATTGTCTTCCCCAATGTTCTTTCCACTATCTTCTGGTTAATATAAACACACACACAAAACAAGAAATATGAAATAAGAATTAAAAGGTTAAATCATAGTAAGGTCAAATAAAACCTAAAACCACTAAAGACACATATAGCTTCCTCCAGTTGCCTCTCTAAGAAGAAAACTGTGATCTGTAAGCCCTGTGGCTTATCTTGATAGGCAGAAAATCCTGATAACACCAAGAAAAACATATTCCAGAACCAACGTCCCCCTCTGCCCCAGGAGAAAACTCTGCTGAAGTCCTCTCCAATTTAAAAACAAGATTGTTAATGAAGTAAACCCCAGCTAATCCTGACTGCCAGCACAGTCCTGGGGAAAGAGGTCTCACCAGGAGATAAGATTCAAATCAAGAGTTTTGCAGATCAAAGGCACCAGCCTAAATTGTAAACCAAAAGCAGTAAGACACCAGAAGAGTCTCTGCAGCACTGATGTTACACTTCCCATGAGAGCAGTTTCCATGTCAGTGGAATAATTTGGTACTGTTTGGAAATCTGTACAAAACTCCAAAGAAAAACTTCATATAGGGTGCAAGGGAGGAACTCAGCCAAGTGGCCACAAGCACAGGGTCAAGAACCTTTTTGTGCCTGCACATGCTGGAGAAGGTGGAAAATCATCACTGTGGCACCTTCCAATGTTTCATTTATTATGGAAATTCAGTATATTACCAACCTTTCTTGCCATATCCCAAATGGGAAACTGAGGCAGCACCTCTGCAGTTTGCAAACTAGAAGGAACTTTTGGATTGGAAGAGACCTTTCTAGACGGTTTATTTCTAACCCCCTGCATGGGCAGGGACACCTCCCACCAGCCCAGGCTGCTCCAAGCCCCATCCAACCTGCCCTTCAACACTGCCAGGGATGGGGCAGCCACAGCTTCTCTGGGCAACCTAGGCCAGGGTCTCACCACCCTAATAGCAAAGAATGTCTTCCTAATGTCTAACCTAACATGTGGGCATGGAAAGAATCAGATGCCGGTCTCCCATGATCTAACCATGAGATGATTCTGCTAGCAAAATACCAGCCATAACAAAAAAAGAATCCTTGGAGTTTTGGATTCTCCAAGGCTGAATATGATTTCATCCAACCAGGTTATGAATTAATGCCAAAAATCTTCAGTTAAGATGACTCTTCTACATGGAATTTTGGATGAAAAAGTTAAAGCCAGCAAGGCTGGCCACAAACTGGCCAAAATTTCCCAAGAGCTGAATAGAAACATGGAGCTTCAGAAGTGGAAACTATGCAAAGTGCAGATAACAGGAGAGAATACACTGTCAAGGCTACTGGCAGAGCCAGAGACGTCAGTAAAGAGCATCAGGAAATCATAAGAAAGTCAAGGACAGCCAGAGAAACACCTATGGTGTAAGTCACAGAAACTCTGCGCCTGCGTGTGCGTGTAGGTGCATGGGCATTTAGTGCTGGCAGGGGCAAACAACCTTGGAATACTGAGCAAAATGGTCTCCTGCTGTTTGCTTCAGATCGTTGGGAAAAAACAGCCTCTGCAAACATGTTCTGTGAATCAGCACGATGGCCTGCGAGAAATACCTGCCTGTCATCGATCCCCTCTCTCAAGGGACAATCACAAATATTGGCTAATCACCCTGGGCACAAGAAGTAACCATACACACCAGGAGCAGCGGGAACTAAGCGAATGAGAAAAAAAACTTCAAGGATCCTGGAAAAGAACTGAAAAGGAAAGTCTAAGTCAAGGTTTGGCAATCTCTGCGTGTTGGTGTGCCAGGTTTTTTCTTCCCATGCTACAGCTCGAGTGTGCCAAGAGAAAGCAAGCAGGATCTGGTAGGAGCTGCCTCTGTCAGTCAATGGTTTCCTGCTTCTACACAAGACAGTGGCTTTTGCTGAGCGTAGAGCTCAGGAAGAGTCTGAAACTGCAAAGTTCTGCCTCTTGCAAATGAGTGTCTTCAGATGCCAAGGCCATCAGCCCTGCGCCTCACATCCATGCACATCCACAGGTTGCTGATCCCTGAGGTAAAACAGGCATCCAGTACTAGAGGCAAGAAAAGGTAAAAAAAAAAAAAGGTGGGCAAACTGAACAAGGCTGCAGGACTGATGAGAATATTTGGATTTGAGTGATGGAACAATACTGCATGGAACAGAGATCTTGAATTGCAGAGCCAGCATCTTTCCTACTAATAAGACACCTTCCCAGATGAAACTGCTGATGCATCCAGGAAAGGAATAAGCTAAACACAAGAGAAGGACACTCAGAAGGGCAAATGAGGTTCAAAGTCAGACAAGAGCATGCATAAAGAAAATGAATTTTCTGTTGCTAGATACGGGTGCAAGGAGTCTGGATAACAAGCAGGAACAAATAAAATCCTGACAGGCAAGAAGGAAAAGAAATGAAACCTGGGGTGATGAGTGTGTGACTGGATTTGAAAATTGTGAAGTTTGAGGGTGTGCAGATCCAAACGGGAAGCGATGGCTGCAACATACTCCTCCAAAGAAGGGAAAACCAGGGTCACCTCTTTGACAATTGTCACTACCACCAAAGAACTGAATTTCCAGGACAACTCCACAGTAATTCCATGTGTTGTAACGGGTGAAGCCCAGGAGGAGGTTCTGGAAAGCACCAAGACAGGAAGGAAGGTACCTGGCCCCACAGGGGGGAAAAAAATATGTGGGGTTACAGAGGAGACAGAAGGAATCCAGCAACTGTCATACAGTAAGTGATTATAGGGGATTAGTTTCCCAAAACAACAGTTTATAACACAAAGTAACTATTTTGGGCCTCATTACAACCAATAAAGCTGCAGTAATCACTGGACTGGAAGTCCTAGAAGAGGAGAAAAAGAACAGACTTGCATTTAAATATATCTAAGGCTAGTAATTCAATCAAGAATGTAAAATGTCTTGATTTAAATAATTGATTTTAACTTGTATGACGTTTGTACTTTCTAGTTATCATCCTAATGAAATATCAACATAATGAAAATAGGCATCACTTAAGATGCTGATTTTTCACAAATGTAACTTAGCAGAGGAAAAATTATGGAATTTGCATATAGATGATCCACTTATATTCACTCACAAAGTTTCAGAGTGCTTTTGGGATCAAAAAGGAAACAGCTACAGAATAGAGTTCAGAAAAGCTTTTAGAGCAAATCCAAAATTGAACTCCCCTTGCAATCCATGGGAAGATACTGGAAAAGTTATTGAGCAACCTGCAGAAAAGCAAGTACAAGATGAAGCAAAAAATGAAACAACATTAAAGCATTGAGAACAAACAGTGTGAAACCAAAACTGCCTGGTGAGACTCAGTGAAAAAAATAAAAAGCTTGTTTTAATAGAGTGCCACGTGGAAAATAGTATTAATTCATCTTGTACAATGTTGACAAGGCCATGGAGACACACCAAGTCTGTGTACAGAGGGGAGCAAACACATCAGAGCACAGAGGGAAGTAGCAAAAATAATAAAGAGATTTAGAAATAATATGATCCACAAGAACAGGTTAAAGGACCTTGTTCAGCCTAGAGGAGAGAAAACTGAAGGGGTACTTAACATGCTCCCATCAGGGACAGGAGAGACACGGGCATGGGTTATTCTGCACATCCTCTGAAGCAAAGTATCTTAATTTGCCAGAGATACAAGATATAGGAAAAACTTTTAACTAAATGGGTTAATCCCTCACTGGCAGCTACCTAAGGAGGCTGGGTACTGTCTAAACTGAGAGAATTTAAGGGAAAATTAGAAACATGTTTGTCAGGGAGGCTCTAGAGACACTTTATAGAATCACTAAGGTTGGAAAAGACCTCTAAGATCTTCAAGTCCAAGATCATCTTGCCTTAAGGAGGGGAATGGTCTGGAGAATCTCCTGAGCTCTCCAGTTCTGCTTTTCAGTAAGACAAGGTACCTTAGAGGATCACATGTTGAACCTGAGAGTCTGCAAGAGTCCTACAAAGAGTCCAAACATTTCTGAAACACCAAGGTTTGATTTTCAACACCTTTTGAAATGCAGGAGAAAATGTGGAGGATTAACATTTCTAACATGCAAC
Source organism: Chaetura pelagica (assembly GCF_000747805.2). Lineage (NCBI taxonomy): Eukaryota > Metazoa > Chordata > Aves > Apodiformes > Apodidae > Chaetura > Chaetura pelagica. Next base: position 1,666,860 of record NW_009952159.1, read on the forward strand.
GTCAGGAGAGAGCAAAAAGTTGACTCAAGTAACTAGCAACCAGCCAGACATCAGCTCTGGACAGAATAAGGGAAAACTCAATCAGATTTGATCCAGATTTAAAAAGGACAGGAACTGAATTAATGACAGTGAACAGAATGTTATGGAAAGTAGGACTTGTCAAACAAAGCTGATTTCATTCCTAGATGAGATTCAAAATCAGGTTGGTAAAGATAACTGCTGCAATGTAACAGGCAAACTCATGTTAAGCATGACACCTTGATTAAAAAATTACCACTCTGCTATACCAACAAAGCCCTTTAAATGGATTCTGAGTTGGCCCACTGACAGGTGACTTAAAGCAGTCACTCGTGGAAAATCACTGTCAACAAAGTCAGCTGTGGTTGGGTTCTGCTGGGCTTGGTATGGAGCCCAGTACAATTCAAGAAACCACTATAGATCTGAAAATTAGTATCATCACAGACAAGATTTGTGAATGGAGAACAAATGAAGAGGACAGGCCGGCCAGAAACAGCCATTTAGACTGCAAAGATCACTCAAAGTAGATTTCAGTGCAACCAAATGCAAGGTAATACAGCTAGGAGACAAAATCTGAAAGCCAGAGACCCTGAAACACAACCCACACACAATCCCAGACTGGTTTGGGTTGGAAGGGATCTTCAAGATCATCTAGTTCCAACTCCCTGCATGGGCAGGGACACCTCCCACCAGCCCAGGCTGCTCCAAGCCCCATCCAACCTGCCCTTCAACACTTCCAGGGATGGTGCAGCCACAGCTTCTCTGGGCAACCTGGGCCAGTGTCTCACCACCCTCAAAATGAAGAATTTCTCCTCATGTGTAATCTAATCTCCCCTCTTCCAGTTTTAATCCATTACCCCTTGTCTTTTCACTACAAGCCCTTGTCCCAAGCCCCTCCCCAGCTTCCCTGGAGCCCCTTCAGATACTGGAAGGCCATTATTTTAGACAAGAAAAGGGTTTTGAAAGCAATAGTTGGAAACTAATTCAAATTAGACCTCATGTTTTTTAATCAGAGAGAGCAATCAACTCCTGAAAATATATCGAGAGAAGTGGTGGATTCTTCATGACTTGTTATCTTCAAACTAAGACTGACTGTCCTGGTAGAAGACAAACAGCAGCCCAAATGAAAGAGTCATTAAGCTCCTTTTCCAGGGAGAATCTAAGCATCTGTGGTTTCAAACTTTCAAGCTGAAAGAGGGAAGATTTACAGCAACTTGGTCTAGTGGGAGGTGTCCCTGCCCATGGCAGGGGGTTGGAACTAATTGGTATTTAAGGTCCCTTCCAACCCAAACCATTCTGTGAGAATATGATTCCATGAAATGGCAATGCAAAAGCAACTAAGAAGTCTGAGGTTTTTGTGCCTTTTCTTCAGAAGTTGGTTGCAACATAAGATGAGGGCTTTGAATTACAAGCCAGCAAAACCTCTAGATAATACCAATCTGTGTAAAACACTCCAAAGGCATTTTACAGAGCTTAAAGCCGTTTAAGATGTTATTTCTTGATGGTAATGCTAACAATCAAATATGTAAAACCAAACTCCAGGAATTAAGAAAGAAAAGCTGAAACTCAGATGAGAATAGATACAATACCACATTTGTCTACTGAGCCCACAGCAAAAGTCTGCTACCACAGAAGTAGCCAACCCTACCCAATCATCTTCTCCACAACTTCAGTTTGTGTGTCTGTGTGTTATATACAGACAGTGAAAAAATTCTTATGGAAAGCAGTATTTTATTGACCTTCCAAAAGAGATCAGTCCATATTCAGAAGACTCAGCGACACAGGAGGGGTCAGCAGATGGGGATTCATGTGCTACAGTAAAGAAAAAGAAGCCATTTCTCAAATTGATGGTTCTGCGTTTTAAGACTTGGAAAGTTCTGCTGTGAATACAAGCCAAATGAAGAGCAAAACTGAGGTTGAACCAGTTTTCCTTGCCTTGGTTTCACCTCTCACTTGCAGCATGGTAAGAGGCAAGGATGACCAAAAAGAGAGCATTTAGGTGATGCACTGCCCTCATGGCCAAGTGACCACCCTCAGTCTGTCTTCAGCTCTCAAGAACAAGACTGGAGCAGGCATCAGACAAGTCATATTTCCTCCTCCAACCAACCACAAGAACAACTGGAAATCTTTCTCTAGCTGCCACACAACATTGAAGCTGAAAAATATGTGGAATGCTGTAGGTTTTGCAAAAGCCATGAAATGTTTCATCAGGTTCTGACATGCACAAGAAACTGAAGGAAATTATTTGCAGAATAAACTACCATAGGATAAATGTTCATATGGGGATGTGTTCCAAAGTAACTGCACTTTAAATGCTCACAAGCTTAATTTAAATACTTTCCAATGGGGACAAGTCCTTAGAGCCTGTCTGTCCAGAGAGACACCACATTTATCTTGGTTGAAAAATAATCAGCAACTATAATAAGCGATCTTCTTCTGCCACTTAGGAGGACAAAGTATCTAACACGCTTGGAGACTTCTTTCAGTTAGGATCAAGTATCCCTAGAAACAAGTTAAGCCAAGTAACACACATCTAAAAAAGTAATTTTCCAGAGATCACCTCCAAGTCCATCTAGATTGGATGGGGCTTGGAGCAACCTGGCCTAGTGGGATGATCTTTAAGGTCCCTTCCAACCCAAACCAGTCTGGGATTCTATCAACTCTGTCTTGTCAATGATATTAAACAAGGTGTCTCAAATGTAAAAAAAAACAACCAAATCACAAAATATATACACATGCACACACAGAAAGCCATTCAGTCCAAAGTCTTGCATTGAATAGGACAACCCACAGAACAGGAACAGACTTATCTGTTGGGACTGTGAAGAGTCTTAGAAGTTTGTGAAGAATAACCCTATAAACACCCCTAGCCATTAAAAAGGCAAGTTGCCATTGTCTACAAAATCAAGTATACAGAACTGGAAGGAAAGCAGGGACAAAAGCAGACTGTGCTCAAAACTTCTCCCTAGTCTTCAGAATGTATTTCCAACATCAAAATGATAAAATCCACACGGTATCAAATTTAGAGAGTTGGGTATCTAATGCCAAAAAAAGCAAAAGCTCAAACCCCAGGCTTTAATTCCTGGCAGATAAACTAAAGTGTCTGATGCCATAAAAGAGTCAGATCTTTTTGATTAAGCTCAACAGCAAATTAGAGGCAAGAAAAGAACCACTGCAGAACCTAAGATGTTATGGTCTATTTTAACTTTTGCTGCTGTCTGCAATCTTGATCCATTTTATCAAAGAATTAGACATGCCTGGCAGGCACGATGGCATCTATTATTTTCTTGCCAGTTTAGTACTTTTTCTCTCATAAAATACTCTAAGCTTGCCTTCAATAATCCTCCCAAATCTCTAACCCTTAGTAAGACAAGGAAGGCAAGAATGTTCAGCCTACAAATATACTTCAGCATTTATCTTCCTGTTGAGAACATGATTGTCTGAAGGTGATGGTAAACTCCCCATTTTTCTGCTCTGACTTTTAATTTTCCCACCTTCCAGTCTTCCAGGTGAGCGTTTAACTGAAGGAGAGGAAGGAAAGACAGAAAAAAATCCATCCAAACAGCATCTCCAGCAGAAGACAGGGTTGTGTTGTTTCAGCTTTTATTAATCCTATGGTGATAACCTCCTAAATGTTTGCTAGAGAGTGTCAACAGGTCCACATTTTTTTCCTTCCAGAAAGCACACACTCACTCGAAATTCCTTTGCAGTGCTCAGGGATTTCAGCCCATCCACAGGAGAACTTCTAAAAGAGTATTCAGGTCCTACTCATGCTGTGAGGAAACCAATGTGTCTCTGTCATCCTCAACAGAACCTCGATGCCTGTACAAATCTTTGAAAAATAAAGCATTATACTACTAATATTATCATCATAATCATTTCTCTGCAGGGCTCCAACAGGAAAGAGGGAAGAAATAAAAGGTTTATTGCAAACTAAGCATGATGAACTGTGTCATCTGCATCCATACTGAGAGAAAGTGGTAAAGATTTCAGAAAAATAGATCAATAACAAAATGTTCATGTACAAGTGAAGTTATGTATTTAAGATCTATCTGGAAATGGCTCAGATTTGTCAATCCATGTTCCTGTTTGAAAACCAAGAAAAGAAAATAGCCTCGTTCTCAAAAAGTTGCTTCATACCCAGGAGCTTCCACAGATTTCAGAAGATCAAGCCCTGGATATACCTTAACAACTGGATCTTCCCTGACTGGGATCTTCATTATGGGTCTGGGATTGATTCCTCAGATGACCAGCAAAAGGGAACCCTGAACATTGACAGCTCTTTCTGGTGCTACTGATTGAAACCAACAAGTAAATCAACATAAAATCCTACAGCAAAATTATCTGCCCAACAAAGCAAAGCAAGAGAAGGCTCCAGGGAGACCGTAGAGCACCTTCCAGGGCCTGAAGAGGCTCCAGGAAAGCTGGGGAGGGACTTTTCACCAGAGAGGGCAGTGATGGGACAAGGGGTGATGGTTTTAAACTGAAAGAGGGGAGATTGAGGTCAGACATTAGGAAGAAATTATTTCCCATGAGAGAAGGAAGGCACTGGAACAGGTTGCCCAAGGAGATTGAAGCTGCCCCATCCCTGGAGGTGTTCAAGGGCAGGTTGGATGGGGCTTGTGCAGCCTGGGCTAGTGGGAGGTGTCCCTGCTCATAGCAGGGAGGTTGGAACTGGATGATCCTTTAGGTCCCTTCCAAACCATTCTATGATACATGAGAGCAATACCAAATACAAGTCCTAGACACCCAGTTCCAAAATCAACAAAACAAACATCTGACTGCCCAACTTTCTCACATCTTTAAAAATATATACAACCTGGATCAAAGTGCAAAATTACTGGTGGGCAGGTAGACAGTGCTATCCCATCATCGTTATTTCCTCAAGAAATGCAGTTTAGATGGATTTTTCATAAATAAACATTCCACTGCCACTGACATTTTCCTCTCATATTTAGTGATATCAATATTTTAAATGCAAAAACAGGAACAGAAGGACTTGGCTGAGTGGATGGAAGAAGAAGGCAACACAATTTAGACACCTCTGGAGAGCAGGATCTGTTCAACTGGCAGGTAGTCGAGTCACAGGGAAATAATTCTTGAGAATTTATTCCCAGTTCGAAAAAGTGACAGATTCAGAGCCACTATTTTTTAAGTCAGAATTAAAAGACCATCCACAGGTAAAAAATGGCCAGGTGGAGTTTATTTATTGTCACTGAAACAGAAGTCTTCATCTGTTTATTGAAGAATTGCACAAAGACACAGAGGAATTCAGTGACATTTGACAGGACCGATCGACTCGCATTGGGAATCAGCAAAAAAACATTGATTATACAGTTCGGAAAAGTACCCAAGAATCCAACAAGAACACTCTTCTCATTCAGTCATTTTGGATCAAATATTTCTATGGATTGAACATGATGACTTACGGATTTTAAGAAGCAGAACGGAGTCCAATTGATTAGGAAGATGATGGCACCTTAAGGAATGAGCCCACTGCAAGTAGTTATGAAACTCTCCTTCACAGCCAGCTTCTCCTCAGAGGCACCACCTCATCCACAAATAAATCAATGATGGCACTGTACCAAAATTATCTCTTTTGCACTCAGAACGAGATGCAAGAGTTGCTCCCCCCCAAGGGGGGACCTTATCACTCTTTTAAACTACCTGAAGGGAAGTTGTAGTCAGGTAGGGGTCAGGCTCTTCTCCCAGGCAACCAGTGACAGGATGAGAGGGTCTGGCCTGAAGCTGCTCCAGGGGAGGTTTAGGTGGGATATTAGGAAGCACTTCCTCATGGAAAGGGTGATCAGACATTGGGATGGACTGCCCAGGGAAGTGGTGGAGTCACCATCCCTGGGGGTGTTCAAGGAAAGTCTGGATGTGGCATTTGGTGCCCTGGTCTGGAGATATGGTGGTGTTAGGTCATAGGCTGGACTTGATGATCTTAAAGCTCTTTTCCAGCCTTGGTGACCCTGTGATTCTGTGTAATAACACAGGGGGATGCTTCATCTCTGTCATTGCAGGGGAGCTAATCCAGGACCTAAAGGCACCGTGAAGATCGTGGCAGTTTAAGGAGGGACTTTTATGAATTGCAGAGGAAACAGAAAGTACACGAAGCACTTGTGCTGCGGAAAGGGAAACGGGGGCCTCTGCAGATACCATCAAGCCCAAAAGGCATGGCTGGAAGACAAATGAAGATAATAACC
>NW_009952159.1:1673270-1676376 GCF_000747805.2 Chaetura pelagica
GAGTGAGCTCAGAAAGGAAGGTGTAAAAAGTGCATTTCCCTTTTGACAGCTTCATCCACTGCCATCAACCGCTGGAGAGCTGGAAATTCCTGGGTGGGAAGGTGGAGGTTTCTAACTACCAGAGGAAAAAGGTCTGAAAAGCTCCTCTGCCCACAGGCAGCAGCAGAAAAACACCTGGGTTTAAAATAAGATTAAATTATGTTTCTGCCACGGTTGCTGGCTTTTGTGGAGGGTAGGACTTGGTGACCCAGGAGCTCCATCCCAGCTGTCAATGTCCCACTTCCCAGAAAAGCAGATCGATGCCAATCTCACACCAGTCACCTTAGAAAACTCCCCAAAAGTGGACACTAACCTGGATTAAACACACGCTTCCCTTCCCTAAAGCGGCTGCATTTGCACCTACGTGTCCAAACCAAGGTTCACATGCTCTTCTAGGCAGATAATTAAGTTTAGACTCAATTTAATTATCACTTTAATTTTGCTTCCAGTTGAGGTACTGAAGGCCTTTCTCAGAAATGCTTCTCCCAAGCATTTTCACTCACCTGAGAAATGTTTTCAGGAGCACCAGAAGTAGCACCTTTCCCTCCTGGCTTTTCCCCTTATCCCTCTGGTGGGTTTTTCTGACTGAGGGGAGCACGAAAATTGAACTGCAATGAGGGGTTGGAAAAATCCCTAAATAGTTCACCTACTGCAATGCAGGCTGAATTTGAATTTGATGAGGGATTTGACAGATGAATATCACCTAAGATCAGAAAGGACCTTTAAAAGTCAGGTTCTCCCTGAATGACCATATTCCAGAGTTATTTCACCTTAATTTTCATGCAAGATGGGGTGCATTTTGGTTTCATTTCACGGTACCATTTAGGTTTCTCACACTGAGCACTATTTCCCATTACTAAACAAATTCAAAACACCTTATTGGCACACAGTCATTTCCCTTTCAATCCCTTTGTTCCAAAGGAACCATTCAAACAAACAAAAAAAAAGTGGGTCTTTACTAACAGCCAGGAATTTTCATCAACCCAAGAGTATTAAAATAAAATCCACACATCTGAACAACAGTATCTGAAATACTAATCACACGTTCACTGAAATTAAAGACCACTATAAGCACATCATTTGGGGGGGGGGAGGGAGAAATCCCTGCTGAAACACATAAACATTGACTCTGGTTAGAACAAGATGCATAACGAGGTAAGTTGATATTTATAACTTCCAGAACAAAAATTTAAACAGATTTGGTGCATATTTCATCCAAAAAAAAAAATACTGCTATCAGTCTTCTTTAATAATCACATACATCTAGCAAGAACAAATAGGTGACAATTGTTGGTTAGGGGGGGTTTGTGTACTCGGTCATAAAGGTCAAGAGAATCCACGAAACAGTTAAAAATCAAAATCAGAAAGGACTAAAAATAATAAATAAATAAGCATTTGGCCTCTTAGCACTAATTTCCTTTTTTCTTTACGTTGCTCAACATCGCTCCTCAATTTGAGTTCTAATCAACAACCACTTCACAGTTAACATTTCATTAAATCATACGGTTGATGCAATCAAGTCCAGCAAAATGTTTCCCTAAAGATGTTTCCGTCATTCACAATCCTTAAAAATAAATAAAAATATTTTTTAAACCCCTTTAGCTTCCTCCAGCACTATTTAACAGCAAGAGCAAACCCACCACTGCATCTTAAATTGGATTTTTGATGAAAATATAAATAGAATTACTTGGGGTTTCTTTCTGATTAGTACAACGTGTCTTTGTCCAGGAGAGGGGGGGGGGGGGAAAAAAAAAAACCCCAACAACCACTCAACCTGCTCATTTTTCTATATTTGACAGTATTCAGCACTAAATTAATGCCTTTTGACTGAAATTCAGTCTACAGAAACACAAGCCATAACCTGAAAGCTCATCATCACCACACACAGGAGGAGGAGGGGGAAAGGAATAAAAATCCCTCCAAAAATCCCAACACGGTGCAAAACGTTGTGGGTTTTTATTTTTGTTTTCAACAGCAAATATTTCTTTCATTTCCATACTTGAAGGCTCCTCTGCTTTCTCTAAAGGACTGAAGCTGAGCAGCTTTCTGGCACGATTAACCCACGACACAAGGAAAAACCACGACAACAACAAAGTCTTCAAGCGGTTATTACCAGAAAGAGAAGAGAATTCATCCTTTTTGGTAAAAAAAAATAAAATATGAGAATTTAAGAGGGAGAGAAGAGAAAAATAAAGCCACCTTACATGTCACAACCTCGGCTCTCTGCTTCCAGCCTCCAGATGTTTGTACAATGACCCCCCCAAACACACCCCCCCCCCCTCGATCAAACCTGGGTCGTTTGGAAACCCCCCCCCAAAAAAAGGGGGGGGAGAGGGACAGGGGGAGATGATCACAACTCGGCCCTTCCCTATCCCATCAAGTTCCTGGCGGGCTCGTTAATATTCCCGGTCTGACTCCCGCCGTCCTCAATCCCCACGTGCCCCCTCTGGGTGTTGTGGGGGGGGGGGGGGATCAGACCCCTCCCCCTTCGCTACAATGGGGAGATGAGCAGCTTGGGGGGGGGGGGGGGGGGGGAAAAAACCCCCAACAACCACTCAACCTGCTCATTTTTCTATATTTGACAGTATTCAGCACTAAATTAATGCCTTTTGACTGAAATTCAGTCTACAGAAACACAAGCCATAACCTGAAAGCTCATCATCACCACACACAGGAGGAGGAGGGGGAAAGGAATAAAAATCCCTCCAAAAATCCCAACACGGTGCAAAACGTTGTGGGTTTTTATTTTTGTTTTCAACAGCAAATATTTCTTTCATTTCCATACTTGAAGGCTCCTCTGCTTTCTCTAAAGGACTGAAGCTGAGCAGCTTTCTGGCACGATTAACCCACGACACAAGGAAAAACCACGACAACAACAAAGTCTTCAAGCGGTTATTACCAGAAAGAGAAGAGAATTCATCCTTTTTGGTAAAAAAAAATAAAATATGAGAATTTAAGAGGGAGAGAAGAGAAAAATAAAGCCACCTTACATGTCACAACCTCGGCTCTCTGCTTCCAGCCTCCAGATGTTTGTACAATGACACCCCCAAACACACACCCCCCCCCC
>NW_009952160.1:0-24303 GCF_000747805.2 Chaetura pelagica
TGTCGGACCTGAGTCAAACTGTGACAATTATGAAATGTACTTTGTAGGTAAATCAGTTGTATACTCTTAAACATGTAGACATAAACAGCCCCATATTAGATTCAGTATCCTGAATTTAGTCAGTTGTGATCCCAATGTTATAACAACTGGTGACCATTTATAGTACGTTTAATTTTTATTACTTCCAATCAGTGCTATATGCAGTGTTCTTATAAACAGAAATTATTCCTGTGATATGTGACTTGCACAAACACTTAGTAGAAATAATTTTCAGAAGGAGCACTCTGTGTTAGAGTTTGTTCTTGAGATCACTTTGTGTGACCCCTGGCAGACTGCTTGTGTGATTACTAAAGGGTATCTTCTGAGTCACACTTTCGTAGTAAGATACTATCTGATTGAGATATTCCATGCATTCAGTTAATATATTCCTGTTTTATTGCAATTGAAGTGCTGTTTATTAAAAAAAAAAAAGCCCAAAACCAAGCAAGTGGTTGTTTTTTCTGTCGTCTCCCAGCTAACATACAGCAAGCACTATTTAAACCTTATTTACACTATTGTAACCAAAATGCCAAAAACTTTGTAGCTGAGCTGTGTCCTGATCATTAATCATGTAATGCACACAGTAGACCCCTGACATTCCATTCCCAAACCAGTGCAGAAAATAGGGGAGTCATACCCCCCACAACTGCCAGGTTTTTATACTTCATGTAATCTAAGAAGTTCTTAATTGGTTTCCTTAGCACGTGAGGAGAGAAAATACCAGTTTAAATACAACTGAAAGTGAGGTGCTAAATGACTTTTTTGCCTCAGTGTTTAGTAACAGAACCAATTAGGTTGAGGGAAGCAAACTCCCTAAGCTAGGGGACAGGGATCAGGAACAGAAAATCCCCCCACAATCCAGGAGGAGATGGTCAGTGACCTGCTACACCACATAGGTGTGTGCAAATCTATGGAGCCAGATGAGATGCACCCAAGAGTGCTGAAAGAGCTGACAGGGGGGCTCACTAAGCCACTTTCTATCATTTACCAGCAGTTCTGGTTGACAGGAGAGGTACCAGCAAACTGGAAATCAGCCAGTGTTACCCCCATATACAAGAAGGTACAGAAGGATGATCCAGGAAGTTACAGGGCTGTTAGTCTGAGTTCAGTACCAGGGAGGCTGATGGAGCAGATCATCCTGAACACCATTATGTGGCACATGCAGAACAGACAGGTGATCAGGCCCAGTCAGCATGGATGCATGAAGGGCAGGTCCTGTGTTACTAACCTGCTCTCCTTCTATGACAGGGTTACCTGCTTATTGGATGAGAAAAGGGCTGTGGATGTTGTCTGCCTTGACTTTAGCAAGGCATTTAAGAAGGTTTCCCACAGCATTCTCCTAGAGAAGCTGGCTGCTCATGGGACATGATTTGCTGTGGGTGGCCAGGTCCAAAGAGTTGTGTTCAGTGGAGTTAAATCTGGCTGGTGACTGGAGTGGTGTTCCCCAGGAGTCAGGGCTGGGGCTACTCCTGTTTAACATCTTTATCAATGAATTGGATGAGGGGATAGACTGCACCCTCAGTAAGTTTGCAGATGACATTAAGCTGGGTGGGAGTGTCAATCTGCTTGAGGGCAGGGAGGCTCTGCAGAGGGACCTGGGCAGGGTTGACTGATGGGCAGAGGCCAATTGTATGCTTTTCAGTAAGGCCAAATGTTGGGTCCTGCACTTTGGCCACAACAACCCCTGGCAGTGCTGCAGGCCTGGGGAGTAGTGGCTGGAGAGCTGCCCAGCGGAGAGGGACCTGGGGCTGCTGATTCACAGCTGGCTGAGCGTGAGCCAGCAGTGTGCCCAGGTGGCCAAGAAGACCAACAGCATCCTGGCAGGTGGGTGATCCCTCTACTTGGCTTTCGTGAGGTTGCACCTCGAGCACTGTGTGCAGTTTTGGGCAGCACAGTATAAGGACACTGAGGTGCTGGAGAGGGTGCAAAGAAGGGCAACTAAGCTGATGAGGGGTCTGGAGAATAGGTCTTATGAGGAGAGGCTGAGGGAGCTGGGGCTGTTCAGCCTGGAGAAGAGGAGGTTGAGGGGAGACCTCATTGTTCTCTACAACTACCTGAGAGGAGGTTGTAGTGAGGTGGGTGTTGGCCCCTTCTCACTAGTGACTAGGTCGAATTGCACCAGGGGAGGTTCAGGTTGGATATTAGGAAAAACATTCACAGAAAGAGTGGTGAGGCATTGGAACAGGCTGCTTAGGGAGGCTGTGGAGGCACCATCCCTGGACGTGTTAAGAAAAAAGGTAGACGTTGTTTCAGGAGATGGTTTAGTAGATAGAGGTTGTAGGGAGGATGGTTGGACTTAATGATCTTGAAGGTCTTTTCCAACCTTGATGATTCTATGTTCTGTGTGAGTGAACAATGCCAAGGTAATTAAAATGCATTTTTTCTTGTGATAAAAGAAGGGTGTAGGAAGGTTAGAAATTCTGCCACTGAAGTGCAGCTTTCTACTAGGCACAAGTTTGAAAAGTCAAAACCTGGAATGTTATGGGAGGAGTCCTTCATCAGCGTCCTAAGCATGTTTTTGAATCCATGTTTTTATACGTACCAGATAGTCTGCAAAGGTTTTGATTATGCAATCAGTGTGTTTTGCTGGGCAAGACCAGAAGTTAAACCACTGTACTGGAATTAGCTGCTGCTAGAAGCAGCCCTCTATAACTTAAATTGCAGTATTCACATGTGGCCCTATTTAAGTCCACTTACCTCCCTGGCAAGTTTTTTTCTCTTGTGGTACAATTAAATGCTTGCCTGGATTTAGAAGAACTGCTCATGTAGCCATTTCATTTTCTGCCTTAGCAGAGAGTAGCTTATTCTGGGAATTTGCTGTTTGGTGGTCTGTTCACCGGTGAATGCCAAGAAGGAGTTTGCCTTGCTTGCATTGGCCATCTTCCTTTAACCAGCTGTAGGGCTGCTTGAATGGGATAAACCTCATGATGGAAAGGAATAAACCCCTTCTGATGGCTTAAGTGTACCCATAGTGACTGGATCCTTTCAGGGGCCAGGAGATAGCTAGGGATAGGCATTGGATTGCCATCAGCCACTGAAACAAAAAATTGAAATGTCAGCTGAGTTGTAGCAATATAGTTATTAGGCATAGATTGTGCCTTAGTTTGTATTTTATATTCTTGCATGTGTGGGAAGACAAAGAGGATGAGAAGGAAGAAAAATCTCAGTGTGTTGAAACTCAGCTGCCGAAATTTATCTGGGATTTTTTATATTAAATTAAGTTGTAGTACAGATAGGTTTAGGAAGCCATATTTCCATATAAGACAGTTAATATGAACAACAAGTAGCAGAAAAAAATGCAGCAATACTGTATTTTTAATTGGTTTGTACATTTAATGAACTTCCCATCTCTTACCAAATCTTGTTTAAATGCTTGTTTCATAACTGTTCTGTATTATTAATAATTTCATTTAAAAATAGCCCCTCAAGAACAATGACCCTTTCCAATTATTTTCAATAAAAATATCTCTTAGGCCAATGGACTCTGGCAGATTTATATTGCTATCTTGAAAACAACACATTTTTACATATTCTTTACCATAATGAACAGTTCCACTTAGTAGTCCACATTCTGCGTTACACTGTCCTTCAGATTTCCCATGAGTATGTGCCAAATCAGCCTGTATATACAGCTTATTCACTCATTACTGTTTTGATTTTATTTCTTAGCTTGTGGGCTTATTTTGACACTCCCAAAACAGGTGCATGCAATATGTCATTTGAATGCTACTGATAAAAATTCCCTTAATATTTCATGTATGAGAAAGCAGCTTTTCTTTGTTTTGGCTACTGTTGCTGTAACTTCTACTGCATAAATGTTGTCTAAAGAGAGGAGTTCCTTATTTAATCATTATTACTATTTTAATTTATTTTTTTTTAAGTTGCAAATTCACTTGTAATGGGAGCTGAAGATACAGATTTCCCATATGTATTAGAATTCCCTGTAGAGACTGCCAGTAAGTGCTTAAGTGCTTTTAATCTTGTAACTGTGCTGCACTTCCGTATCAGCTTGAGATGTCTGTGAACAGAGAGGGAAAACTCAGTATCAGATTCCACTGAAGAGGAAACAGGCCTTGACATTTGCTACAGAACTAATCACGAAGATAGAAATGTCTGTGAATTCAGGCATTGCCTGTGAGTTTCTAGTAGGCAGGATCATTACTGCCTTTTCTGGAGATATGACAAAAATACAAATGTCATCTCCATAGACCAACTACATTTTTTCTTGCTTCTATGCTAAAACACAAGTGATCAGTGCTGAGCAATACACTGTACAGCATGTTTTTAGCTATATATGAAACTATAACATCCATTTTGGAAAGATAATTCTGTTGGGATTTAAAGGTTTGAGATGATAGCTGTTGAGTTTTTCATCATTACTTTAATGATCTTGATCTCTTGTCAACAGTTCTGCTTCCATTTGCTGTTATTGGCAGAGCGAGCTCCCAGGTGCAGTTACTCCTTAGTCAGAAGCATTGCCTTTTCTTTCTCTTAACAGAATTTCTTTCTTCTGCCCAGAATCAAAGGTGGATATAAGTATGATCCATAATGGGTTTCTAGGAGAAAGTGAATCAAGCAACTAAGACCAACTGGTTCTTGCTAGGCTAAGTTAGGTAGCAGTGCAGGTCATCCAGCATGCTTGCCAGGGAAGGGAAGATACATGTCCTGCATGTCCCTGTGTGTAATGCCAGCTCTGCTCACAGGCAGTATGTTAGCAGAAATTTTAATATGTTGATTAGTGTTAATTCACACCTGTAAAGTTAATTCATTTTCATTAAGATTTACTTTGTTCTGACTATCTGTTCTGCCTTTCCAGTAGCTAAGCTACTGATGTATGTTCTCTTTTACCTCTTTTCTGTGGATGAGCAGGCTGTACAAATAATAGATGCAGTCACTTTATTTTTTTAATTTTATTTCTAAGATGGAATACCCTGAAGTTATGCAAACGTCATAGAATGAAGCTGAAGAACTTCCTCATAAAAGCACATATGAGCTGAATATCTGACTTTCTGCTGAGATCCTTCCTTCACATGAATACTTCTGTCTAGAAACACAGCAGTCTCTGTCAGCTGTTCCCTACCCTGTTTTATTCAGACTTGACAACTTAATTGTCATAAAATATTTAAAGAAGAGGAGAGTTTGGTATTACATCCATGCTGTCTCCCCTCTGTTTCAAAAATCAGGCATTTGAACAGCAGAGTAATGGGCTAACAATATCAAGTCAAGATGGCTGGGGATGACAGGCCAAACAGGCACCATTGGCTCATGGATAAACTGTCCTGCAGTGATTTTCCCCAGTGTTGAGACACTGCTCCCAGCAAGCCTGGAGGAAAAGCCTAGGAGTATTGAGCTACATTAACCAAAGACTGTAATGGTATCCGGCTTGCTGCTCAGAGGTATGTGGAAGGTCAGCAGAGCTGTCAGCTCTGCAGTGTGAGTCATGAGCAAACCCAGGCTGTTGCACAGTAGTATGTAGGCACTAGTGCTGTTGGGGTTCTGTGCTCAGCTGAAAATTCACTTCAGTTTTCAGATACGTAAATCATCATGCAAGAGCAAATCTTTACACAATGGCAAATCTTGCATGCCTGTAAGTAATGGTGATAACAAAGTCTGTTCTGGCACCTATAAGCAGCTGCAGCAAGGCCCTTAATTTTGTGCAGAAAATGTGCTCTCAGTTTTACTCATGCTAAGTGGACAAACACAGTTTATTCCCCAAGCACTGTGCAACTCTCTCAATTTCCATATGCACTGGCATATTTTACTGACATAAAATGTCATCCAGCCAGCAAGGAAAGTTTTAAAAATTAGTTTTCAATTATATTCTGTCCATAGAAACAAGGGAACATATCTATGTTGGTAAATACATGCACTTCAGTATTTTTATGTGCCTGAACTCAGTATACTTGTGGTGAAAGTCTAGACAAGTCAGGTTCCTTATTTTTGTTGCTTCCTTGTCCTGTCTTGTAATTCATTCTTTTTCTGAACTACTAGTTTGGGTATCAAGGACTGAGGCAAAAACCAGAAATGCTCCTGGGTCTGTTAAAAAGCTTTGCCTGTTACAGAGGACCTCAACCCCAACTAACAGAATACTGGAAATCATATATGAAAAGTAGATACTTTATAGTTTTATCAGACCACAAAATACATTAATTTACTTTTAGATATTAAGAATTAGTGTCCTGGAATAAGGTTTGTACTGAACTAGAGTAAGGTTTTGTGCTCACTATGTGGTATATGTCAACTGGCAGTCTTACTGTGGAAGTATATTATTGTATGGAGAGTGCATTGCTCAGAGGAAAATACCATAAGTTACTTACAGATGCAAAATTTGAACGCTCTTAGATAATTCTTATACAACTACTCCTGACTCCTAAATCATATGTGTGGGCAGTCAGACCTGTGAAGGCAGGGAAATCCTCCCTCTTCAGGCACAAAAGTTGGGACAGCAGTGCCATGACCTGCAAACTCTTCAACAAAACAGCTACAATTTTCCGCAGTAGAAATACAATTTTTCAAGACTTTCACCAGCTGTGGAGGTAAACTCACTGGCTGCAGTACATTATCATGGCCTAGCTCTGTAGAACTTGTTTGGTTTGTTTTTATCATATCCTTTTTCATAGAGCTTGTTATGTGTCAGAAATCCATATAGGCTCCTTATGCCTTGAGTTCTACTTGTTTCCTCAAGCTGCCCACTTGCCGAGGCTGCATTTCTGGCTAGACCCGTTGTTTCTGGGCTAGACCATTTTCCCTTCCCTCTTTATATGCAAGGAATGGGCAATAGGATACTGCCAATTCCCTCCTAAAGGAGAAAACACAAAGCCAGCAGCAGCTGCAAACACCTCCCAGCAAAGCTGAAGACAGAATCCACAGTGAAGGAACTGCTGTCAGCAAAATGTTGTTTTTATCTCTGTTTGTAGCAGAAGTGTATGACCAGGAATGTATTACCTCTCAGGGGGCAAAGGACTTGTCTAGGTCACCCCTGCATTATGGTCTGCCTTTCTTCTTAACAAGTGACCCAGAAAGTGGCACAGGAAAATAGATGGTGATCCCAGCCTGACTATACAGACATAGTTTTAGCTTAATGCTAGATTCACTTTTTCAGTTGAAAGCTACGTCCAGAAAATAATAGGTGAGATCCTAACCAGCTGCTGGCCTAATGAAATAAGTAAGGAGTCAGTCCAGTCTTCAGCACCAGGTATTCTAATGCTGTCCATAGTAAAACTACCACTGTGTTTGGAAAGGACAAGGTTAGGAATGGGAGAAAAAACAAAAAAACCCCTATGTTTTACTACGCTCAGAGAGGGCTAACTATCCAACAGAAGGGCAAAGACAAACCTATGTCAATGCCTGTGCTTGTCATAGCCATCTACATGGATATGTAAATATATGTGAGCCTTGAAGGCTTAATTTTCTGCTCTGAATGGAGATTTGACGTAACTTTTCTGCCACTTTCCCCAAATGCCTAGCAATACTTAAGAACAAACAACTTTAACAACAAATGGGTAATTTCACTGGATTTTATTGTGTGACAGGAAAATTCAGTATTATTCAATAAAACATCACTTTCAGTTAGGATTTTAGTTACAGTAAGTTTGGGATTTTTTTCATTTTTGGCTTTTATTTACTATAATTGGAATCTACAACTTCTTCTCAGGAAATTAATATGGAAACACTTTGGGAGAATCTTCAGTAAAATAAAAAACAATGGTTTATTTTTTCTTTCTGCTAAGCTTTCACTAGGGCCTATTAAAAGCTTAAATAATTAAATGACAATTTCTATGGATCACTCCTAGAGTTTTTTACATGCTTATGTCACGTTAATGAAGCCACTATATAATACACAGAGAAGCCTCCTTTTCTTCCTTGCTTCTGATCAGTGACCATCTTCTGATGTTGACAGTAACTATCAGAAGCCACGTTTAGCTTCCTTCTTACTCTGGAGGCTCGTTCTATTTAGCAGTGATTGGATCTGCAACAAAAAGCCATACAAGCCTAGACGCAGGGTCAGGACTGCCACTTCTTTGCCATTTTTTAGGTTATTTGGCATTAGTGTCTTACGTTCTGTTCATTTTCTCAGTTGCTACAATGCATGATGGACCACAAAGCTGTTGTGAGGCAAATCAGTGCTTAAGTTCATGGTCGCAATAACACCACTGAGACAGACTGAAACAGCCATAGCAAGAAAAATAAACTGCTGCTGTGCTCAATATTAGAAAAAAAAGGTAAGAAAACTAGATTGCTTTGCAAGGAAAAAAAAAAAAAAAAAAAAAAGTGTATTTGCCAGTGTGTAATGTCTTGTCTTCCATGTACTTCTTAACGGTACTGGCTATGAACAGGCTTACAATTTCTGTGTCTGTGCAAGACCCTTAGCCAGCCCTGGGTTCTTTCCCTTACACAATGGAAAAGGAAAAAGCAAGCTGGTTTCCTTTGCTGGACTTTGCAGATAAACTTTTGAAATGAAGTGTAACTCTTTTCAGAATGGGATCCCTTAATAACTACATCTGTGAGCATAACTCCATTAGAATTCAGTGTTGTATCTCAACACGTTCTTGGACAATATCCTAACTCCTGCTGCATTTGAAAGAAGTTGCTGAGTGTCCCATAATTCAGGTATTGACAATGTGTGCCTGGAAAGGGGGAATTCAGAAAATGTAGTGAGGTAAATAGCAATTGTACTCTTTGAATTGAAGTCACCGTTGAGGTAAGCTCTTGCTTTAAATACCAAGCACAAGAACTTTAAAAAAAATTAAGTACTACATTTAAGTTTTGTTGTTAATGTCCGTTAACTGAAGACTTTTAGCTGTTCCTCTCCCACTGCAAAAGTAGAAATAGGGTCATTCTTTTTCTGAAGTTTGTGCATTGTGCAACGGAGAGACTACATATACTTGAAAAAAGAAATTATTTTTACAAGAGAATTTGACGTAAAACCATAGTGTAGAAAGCAAATATGTTAACAAGTTTTTAGGGTTTAAAATTCTTACTCTCTGAAAGGAAAAATTAAGGTGTTCTCTGATCAGTGGAGCAGGATATTCCTGTGAAAGAAGGACTACACTTGATCTATCACTGTGAAAAATGAGCAGCACAAGGGTACGGAAGACGTTTTCAGAAAATGGAAGGTTGGACATTTCTCTTAAAAGTTAACCTAAACAATACAGAGAGAGAATGCGGATCTTTATTCTTCATTCAGTTCCAGCTCATCACCTGAATGGTCACTTTTCTCAAGTTACTTTAGCTGCCAATTAACATCCCCAGCCCCACCCTAGCTCCCCCTAATTTGATATTGTCTTTTTAATTTAGCACAGAAGTTAAACACACAATGTTAAGAACAGAATACAGTTTCACCAAATTTCAGAGATTACTAATGCTGGCCAAGTTACTAGAGTCCATAGTGTCATTCAAACCAGGAGTTCTTGGCATCTGCAAACTGGAATGTCTGTAGTGCCAAAAAGCAAGGATAACACTCAAATTTATTGTGTTAAAGAACTACTTAGAGCTACAGTAACATATATGTGTGTGCATGGTTTGTCTTGTGTGTGTGCATTTTTGAGTGTTTTTCATTACAGTGAGAGTCTGGAAGACATAAATACTAAGAGATAAACATTTCTATCAGATGATTGTTTTAGCAGTCACATAATCCTTCCTCTGATGTCTTGGGTCAATGCAATCCTAGAACCACTGGAGTTTAGCAGGAGATATATTAAAAGTGTTTCTCTGTGATCTTTCCTGCAACAGAAACAGCAGTAAAAGTTATTGTTCTGTCATAATAAAAGAGTATCTGCACATTTTTTATTTCCTCAGCTTTCCAAATGGAGTTTTTAGGTTACTGGTAGAGCATAACTGTGGTTATAGAGTCAACAATGATATCTTTAGATGTCTAGAGCTACCTCAACAACAGCTGGAGAAGACAGGGAAGATCCACAGTGCAAGCACATTCTTTTGGTTATTGGCAGGTTATCCTGAAAATAAGGCTGGAGGTCAGTTAGCAGAGCAATACTGTGTGATGTGCTACAAAAGCCACATACCTTCTCGTCTTAAGCCACCAGTTCTCTAAACGGTGCTGCAGTAGCTTTTCCACCCTAAGGCATGTAGTGTTTAACATCAGGACATCATAATGTATACTAATGCAGTTTTTGAGAGAAAACAGTAACAATGCTTCTGAAAGACTCTTAGAAATGGTACATCTAAAACTCTTATTTATTTATTTGTTTATTTATTTATTTTGTGTGTAAAATCAGAACTGATATCAGCTCAGTAGGCACCGGAGGACGGGTCCTTCAACAGCCTGGAACAACAGCAGCAGCTGTAAGTGGCAGCTCCAGTCAGAAACAACCATTTCCTGCAAACAATACACAGTGCTAAGCTGCAACTGTAGAGAGATTGTGACAACATCTGTTAAAGACAAGATTATGAAACAAAGATTTATAGACAATTCCAGTTTGAAGTCACAAACATTTATTTCCTCTGACCTTTAGAAAAGCATGGTAATCAAATTACTGTAGGCAATGCTGTTTATCCTTAACTAAAACAAAGAGGTTTTGGTCCTCCCCAAGTCACCTCTGTCTATTATTCTTGATAGACTGCATCTTACAGGCCCATTCATTGTCAATCTGCCCGTTCAGCAGCAAGGTATCATCTCTGTCAGTAAACACATTCTGCCCTGCACAGGCTGACATAAAGCGAAGTCTCCTCTCCCCTTCTCTTCAGGTGCAGAACTTAGCCACTGTGAACAAAGAGGGAAACAATCACTGTTCACCAATCAGCTAAGCTCTGCACCTCACCAGAGAGGTCTCCATCTCAGTACAGCTAATTATTAGATGATGTTCTTCTATGATGTGTCTGCTGCTTTCCTTTTTTCTTTTTTTTTTTTTTTTTTTTTGCGTGTGTTGGTTTTGGTTTTGATTTCTTAAATATATATATATTTTTTTTAAGTTTAGTTTTGTTTCATGGACAGAGAGGATTCCACACCGTGCACAGACCGGATAGTTATGGTGAGTTTCATACTAGCAGCTGTGTTCATGGCTGTGTGGTAATCCCTGGCAATGTGATTTTAATCTTAAGTCACAAATCATCATGCCAGGAACCCAAACAGCCACAACATTAAAAGAAAGATGTGCAGTCACACAGTGTTGTTCTTGTAACGGTATCTTTAGATTGTATGTTATAGCTCACCACACACTTCTAGTCTGTCTCAAAAGTCCAATGGGCAATTCTAGACTATTGCTAACACACACATACCATGTAATCTTCCTGTGACAGATACTTACCACCAGAAGATTGTAGGATTTGTTTAATTTTATTTTATTATTGAAGGAACTAGAGCAAGACAGTTCCTCGTACAGTAGCAGCAAGAACAAACTGTATCTCCATGTTTCTGGCATTCAGATAGTTAATGGCATTTACCAGATTAAAGACTGTTGAATGTAACTCAAGATCCTGTGGGTCCTCAATAACTGAGAGCATACCAGCAAGTCTCTTAGCCATATCTGTTTTACAAGGCAAACCTCCTACCCCATAATTGATATCCTGGCACTCAACAGTCTATTCCACCTTCCCCAAAAATTTTCTTGGCAGGCACAGTTCTTATCCATACAGAAGAACATCATTTGTTCATAAACAAACCTGCTTTCATGGTATCTATCTGCTATATTTAATATAAATAAAGTAAACACCACAAATTCAAGTGGAACTCACTCTCAAGTTTTGCTACATGCACAGACAGGCTTGAACAGAAGAAAAACTCAGATTTCTGCTTGGGACCAATTAGAAAATAATTGTTTTGCTAAATTAGATGCCTGAACTTTGATGCCACAAATCAACTGTAAAGTTATGTGAACAACCAAGGCAATCAGTCTGTCAGATGAGTTATATCATTAAGCAAAAATCTGAGGTATGCTGTACTGGAAGAAACCTTCATACCAATCCTAATTGGCTATGTGCTAAGCATGCATGAACAAACACTGTAAGGTTACCTCTGGCTACTCAAATAGACTGAGAAAGGGAGAATACCTTCACAAATTAGCAGTTTATAGCCTGCAGCAGTCATTAATATTTCATGCAATTCTGCATTTTCACTGGTAATTCCTTCCTATTCATTTTAGAAACAAGACAGATTATGTATGATATCAAGCAGGTTCTTCATTTAAGGCTACTCTGACCTCATAATCTGTCTTCAAAGGCCTCACTACACTTGACACAAAAACATCTGAATTACCAGCTTGTTCTTACATGATTCAGATTTGCTTCCAAATGCACAGCTTCCTACTTCCAGTGTGGGCTCAGATTAATTTAAAAGACTGTGCTGTCTATCAAGTCAACGTGCATCTTCGTTGTGTTCCTTGCACAGCTGCAAGTTCTGTAAGCAGAGTTAAGAATACAGAATGGGAAACAACTGCAGGTGGTGCCTGGCCTTCTGCAGCCATTCCAACTTTCAGTTGCCTTTTACGCAATCAGTTACAAAGTTTACACCATGCCATGCTCTGTACCTTCTATCCTAGTGCCTAGATGAATCTCAACTCACTAAACTGGCAACTGGGCATAAAAAGATATATATTCTTTCTCTATGAGGCAAAATCAGAGTATTTATTTTGAAAAGAAAAATCACCTCTTCAGAATAACATCTCTGCCACCACTTTGGCTGAGGATGCATCCATATGTTCTTGTGCTGCAGCAAAGCATTTACGTGCAAGTTCTTGTTGTTTCACATCTTCATTCACCATTAATTCACCATAGAGATACACACCCATTGCCTGAAAGAGGAACATAACACACAGGTATCCTAACACCAGTACTGACTAGTTAGCTGGTTTTCATTCCATTTACCTCCTAATAGTCCTTTAATGAAAAACAAAACAAAAAAGACTATGCAAAACATAAAACTAACCATATACTCTAGAACACCCACCCTTCCCCCAGAAAAATAGTTTTCTCTGGAGCTCCTTAGCCTAAGGTTGGTTGTCTAAATGTTTTGTTGAGTGTGTAAGAACAGAGTATTAAAATGAGGTACATGTTACGTTCGTACAAGAAAATGCTTTCTCATTCCATTTTTATTGACACTTTTCAAGTTGGAATCTGTTTTCTTTTATCTACTACTTGACATATTACCAAATGCCTCTTAAGAAAACAAATTGTTTTTCCTTCAACAGGATACACATTTTCTTTCCAACTGGGATGCTTTCATACACGCCCATGAATAAAGAGGACATCAACTGCAACAGCCCACTCTCTGATTCCCATTTGGCAACTCTGCAAGTGGGTATCAACTGCATGTGGTCAGGTCTGTATTTCAGACTCTTTCTCTTTACCTCTGAGATGCAGCTGCACATGCACAACCTCTGGTTTGATAAGAAGGTAGGCTTCTTCCTGAAGTACTCATGACAGATAAGAGGCCACCTTGAGAGTGAGATCTGGGCCCCTTTGACAGCAGGTAGCAAAGTGCTGGCTAACCTAACAGGAAACACCTTGGGGAATGCCATTTCTTTCTGATGACACAATTCCTTCACCTAAATACAATTCAGTAAGTGTTGAGTGGCACTTACCAAAACAGGATTATACACATGACAAAATATTAGCAGCTCAACATACTGAGATTTACAGTTGTACTCAATATTTTGAACAGTTGCAGGAAAGTAAAAATGTGGATAGCACTGAAACTCCACAATTTTAATACTATTCCTCACAATTTCTAGCATTGGCTGGTAGGCCTTAAAAAAATCAGCTCAGAAAGACTTAAATTACAGGAAAAATTCCTAGAGTGGCAGAAACTTGCCAAACTCCTTGCAACTCCACTAAGCATGCTCTCTTCCATCCACAGAATCAAGAACTCTTATTTTCAGGGTTTGCAGCTGCACCAGGGTCTGGCAGCCACACCATGCATGCACACAGCTTTGGACCTGGGCTCATACTGCTTTCACAGAGAATTTCAAAATGTTGGAATTTTATTACAAATAGCAATTACCTTCCCTACCCAGTGTTAATATGTTTTCCCCATGCCTAAGCATTAACATGCAATAAAAATACTGGCGTTTTGTAGTCCTAAAAATGATTTAAATAGGCACATTTCCCAGACTTAGAAAAAGCCAAGTCTTTCATGATCAATAAGGACATGTCACTGCTCTGATTTGAGATGTAATCACTTGAGGTTCTACCAGAAATAGTATGTACTGTTGGAGTAAATTAAATGAAAGACATGGAAGATTACATTTTAAAGTTGCAAAAATTACTACCTTACACTGCAGAAAATACTAGTCTTTATTTGGCAAAATATCTATTCCAACATAATGCAATTCAGTGTGTTTGGTTTTATGAATGCAACAATTTCCTGCACCTCCCCCCTCAGGCTTCTGTTGGTGGTTATCTCCATCCTTTCATAGGTTTAAAATACACACAATATACCTGACTCCTTCTTTTCATAAGAAGTTGGTTTATGTTTTGTTTTGGTTTTAAATAAAGAGCTTGCCAGAAAGCCTGGGGCCTGTTTATTGGCTGAGATATAAATAGGAGCTGAAAGAAAGAACACAAGAGACTGCCGTAACTTTATTGTGCTGCTGTGACAAAATGTATTTGCCTGAATGCAGAAAACCTCCTTGGTTATAAATGGCTTTGTTCAATGTCAACATAAAAGACAAAGACATTAATATCTTGCCTAGACTTTGACATATCCTGCAATATTTTCTGTTTTTAACATACATTTTAAATATGTAAGTCATCCTAGGCAGTGAATGTCTTGATTTTGTAGAGTTCATAGTGAATAAAAGTAAATAAAATTGAACTACAAAAAAGGCAGAGGTACAATTAGAATGGAAACTTTGTAATAGCCTAAATAAAAGCCATGGTAAAGCCACCACATATGTCCAGCCCTTTAAGACCTTCAAAAATCTTCCAGTACCTGTTTCCTAACTGTGAAAAGCCTGCATTCCCTAGATGTATATTGTCATGCTATGCTTCTCCCAGGTGTCATCTTGAAAGCTCAAGTCACTACAGCACTGACTGCTTTGCTCACATCATTAACATTCACAGCTAGACTTGCCTTTGTCATCCTGCTAAAGGAACCAATGCTGAGAAGTATCTTCCTGGCATCATTGCTACCTCTGATGTGCACAAAATGGAAGAAGAGGTGGGAATATACCCTATTTCACTACCTGCCAGAAGATTAGCAGGCTTAGGTGGGGTTGAATACCTCTAGATGGCTTCCTTATACTACAGCAAGGACAAAAGCTGGATACACATTGAGGTTCTTTCAAAAATTGCAGTGAGAAAATATATTTGAAACAATTTTTTAGTTTCATACCAAGGGTGTAAAAAAGTTGATGATTTTGAAAAAGCTGTATGAATGCAACTGACCTGATCTTCTTGGAGAAATTTTGCAACATCCCCATACCCAGGCACGTACTTGTGTTTAACAACAAGTTCACACCATCGATGTCGAACCTATAGGAAGAGAAAAAACAGTAGGGGAAAAAAATTAAAAAGAAACATATGTATTTGTGCAAGTATTGATAAACAGTACCTCAGTTTGATTTTGTTGTTGTAGTTGGGTTTGCGGTTTTTGGGGGGTGCATTGTTTTTCCCCTGTGGCCAGGCAGATGCCCCTGGACGCTGGTTGGTAATTTGGGCAGAGGTGCAGAGCCCTGCTTGGTGTGCATCAGCTGGGCTTCGGAAACCCAGAACACCCAAAGACATCCTTTAACCTTGAACATCCTGTTTCCAAGTTAGTAAACTAACCCAGATCCAGGCACAGATCTGCACTATCTTCTCCTCCACTGTTCCCAGTCTTGACTTTTTCCTTTATGTTAGGCTACAGGCTATTTCTTTTGTACTGTTAGAAGGGAGAGAGGGAGGAGATTAGTACTGCAAACATCTGGAAAATATAACTGATAATTTCCCCCATGTAAGTGTATAATCCAAGTGATAAAAAGATTTAAATATAATTCTGTATCAATATTAAATCCATGTCAAAAGCGCAAGGGTTACATATAAAACTATGAAACAGGGATGTTCTAGTTAAATGAAATGCTGTTTTGCGACTGTATCTTTGCCAATAACAGATTCTGAGCATCATCCAAAGGACTTAAAATCCATCTACACTTAAACAGCTGGGCTGTTCTACCAAATGCACGTTGACAAAACCAGTGATTAATATACTGTAATGAAAAGCATGGAAATTTTCAAGCAAATCCTCATCAAAAAGTATTTTTATTCAAGTTAAGTGAACATTAATTACCCGTAGGATTTTTTTTGTTGTCTTTTAAGTTCTTTCTCTGGTTTTAGCCAGTCCTGTAGCTTAAGTGTCATTTTACTGTCTAGCAAGTCTTCCTCAGCTGTAGGCAGTGATCATCCTAACACTTTATATTCCGTTAGTGGCTCAACACTGAACCTAAAGGAAAACAGTTAAGAGCAGTAAAACCTTTCCCACCTCCCAAACCTTCTCTTTCTGCCTCTGTCTGTGCCATCTTCCAAAAGATGGGGCACCTAATAACAATCATCTTTCATAGTAAGAGTAAAATGTTAGCAGTACTCATCTTTTTCAAAACTGAATTCATATCGTTCTTTTATCAAATAAGTGGACATGGACCATTTTCTGAATGATAGATTTACTGGTAACCTTAAGAATGGACAGCAGAAGGAGAGGGGGGAAAGTCACATTAAGTATATTTTATGTTATTGCTTTTGGAAATAAACTATTTGGAAATACTTTCCTTGATGTCTTGTAACTTCACATCTAAGGAAAAAAATCCACAGACGTATATAATTATACGTTCATTCCATTAGGATAATTAACAAGTAGTAAATGCTCACAGATGCTGGAAGAGTCTTTTCTGCACACCTGATACCTCCTCCCAGCTGACCTCTTATATGAAATAGTTTAAATGCAGCTTATGACTGAAATAAAATACTGAGGGGTTTTGTGTTTGAGTGAAGTTTGAACTCACAGCAAGGACAATACTGAACAGTTATAGTATAATGTACAGTAGAGAATGAAAACTGTCACTTAATGCTTTTTGCTGACAAAGTAACTGTTGTAAGACGAATTCGAGCTAAATCTACAAATGTAAATAGCTTTCCAAGATCCATCACTTTGTTCTAGATGACCATATGCATAATGTAGACCTTCAAACCTGTACCCAGCTGCTGATCCTCCATGGAGAAACTAAACATTTCACCAGTAGATGTTCCCAGACAATCCAGCTTTGTTACAGGGTATTCCTCATAGCACTGAGCAGCTCCATGCCTGCACCAAACCTTTAAGGTTCAAAAAATAAGCATACACCTATCTCATCTGTAGGACAAGTTAACCAAAGAGAATATAAGCATATTAAAAAAAAAAAAACAACAAAAAACAAAACCACAACAAAAAAATCTTTGTATATCTTAATCCAGTACACTTTATTCTGTACCTTCAGCAATACATTAAAAAAAAAGAAAAAAAAAAAAGTGCATTCTCTTGGCATGTACAAGAAACATAAAGAGGAGAAGGGACTGTGGTCTTCTCCTGTGATCACTACTCTTACATCTCATGGTCCAGCAGTTATAGCCCTGACCCAAGAGGTAAGCAACCAAATCCAGTTTCTATGTCTGCTCAAGATCTCAAATGGTGTCTCCTGGGATGGGGCTCTCTTCACACCTCCTGGTGAAGCTGTTTTTACTCCTGCAGTTTTTTATATATTTATTGATCCTAAGAGAGGAGATCATAATACTTTATGGCCTAAATTTCTGAGTACTTTTGATAAGAAGCAGGGACCTGACCTGTACAGTGCATAAACCAGCCTGTCCTGGCCCAACATGCTTTTCCTGGCACAACTACAATAGCTGCATGGAGAGCAGAACAGAACTTCTCATGGAGGCATTCATGTGGTCCTACTTTCTCACACACTAATGTCATGTATGTCTGCCTTACGTATGTATCATGGCCTGATCATGTGAATCCCAATGGCTTTGGAAAACATGGAACAATCATGCTGTGTCCATTCCCTTAATTGCACCATCGTCCATAGAGTTCCTGCTTTTGGCAACCAGCCTCCCTTCAAACAGTTCAAAAGAAAATTATTTATTTGCCAAGAGAGATCTGGGACAGCACATGCCCTCCTTTCTTTTGCTTTTTCCCTTTCTTTCCCAGGGTGAGCATGAATTCTGGCACATTCCCAGATCTGAAATGCTGGCTCTTGGCCAGCAGGGGCAGGAGCAGCACATCTGTTGTCCTCGGATTACACCTTCATCTCCTGTTTTCCAAAAAGGCCCCAAATGCTCTCGCAGCCAAGTAAACTGCTGGAGGAACAACTGCTGCTGAAGTGCCTGTGAAACCAGCAAGGTGGCCAAGCCCACTGGCGGGACCCTGGCAAGCTCAGCAGAGAAACTAAGGCTGGTTCCGAGTGCGTAAGAGGCAAGTAGGACTGAACACACAATATATTGGTGGCTCTCCTGCCCCTCACTCTCCCCCCACCTCCACGCATGTAGATGGCCTTGTAACAGGAGCTGCAGCTAACGCAAAACTAGTAATTTCTCAGATACTCACACTACAAAGAAGTATTTTTCCTAGTATAATCTATGCCCTAGGCTGATACCATAAACATGAGAATTTTATTCACATAAGGCAGGGACGGCAAAAAAAAAATGAATTCCCAACATCTCATCTAATGCTTAGAGCAGGAAAAGTAAAACGGGCCCCACCGCTTCACAGCCTAATTGAATGTCATGTGAACAGGCACTTCTAACAAATCAGTCTCGAAAGGAAATTTTGAAAAATAAGTAGCTTGAGTACCAAGTTGACCATACTGCTCTTCTTGGCTTTTCTGTTGCTCCCAGAAGCAAATACTCAGATTTAAAAATAAGAATTCATTAGTCCTCTCCCAATTTTCCTGCTGCACATTTCTCTGTGCTCTTCTGCACAGTTCAGAGATGCATGCCATAGGCCATTTTGGCTGGTTACACCATAAAGAATATAAACTAAACCTGAAAAGGAATTTACAGCAATCCTTCCTGTTACTGTTGGCAGGGAGCACATGTGACTTTTTCTGGATGTGAAGCAGCTCCTGTGACCGCTCACACACACACGCACAAACATGCTCTTACTGGTTTGGCAGCTGCAGGGACCGACGTGCCAGACTTGGAAACACAATTTTCTCAACCCCCAATTCCAGGCTGAGAGGTGTCTTTCCAAGCCTGTGACAGCTGGTACTCTGAGGATGAGGAGAGGTGTCTAGGGAAGCAAAGGTCTGCTGGGACCTCAGGTTCCTTGTGCATGGATCCTCAAAATTGGTCTTTCCTCCAACTCTGCTTTTGCAGCTGGTGCATTTATCTCCAATCCCAGCTTTTCAGGCCAAACCAATTTTTTTATTGTGCGTTTTGCAATATACTACCCATGTTAGTACAGTATTTCTGAGGTGGAGTTCAGTGTCAGAAAGATACTGAAACACACTCTGTCTCAGCTACAACATTTGGAAACCAGTTACTACATTTTCATAAATATCAACCCCATTAACACCTAAGTATTAGCTAGCACCTAGCTGAAAGGTCTTGAAGAGATGCCACTGTCAGATAGCAGAGTTCCAATTTTAGGAGCAGCAGATTATACAAATAATTCCAGTGGTCTCATATCATTTTATTTTTTAAAAATATACAATATTGCACAATATTATTTGCAATTCGAACATTACCTGCATTTTGACAATGAAATGCAAGATGTCTAGAAACCAAAACCATGCTGTCTTAATCTGTTTTCAGAGAACGCAAGCTGTTGCATGAACTTTTTAAACTGAAATAAATATTTTTATAACATCTATTAATAATCTAGCTCTAAGACAGCCCTTTTGTTTTGGTAGCCTGGGTGAAGAAATTTTGGGAAATGGTGCTTGAAGCTGACTGACTTAGCCCATCTAATGCATCAAGTATGTGGCTTGACTTGCAAAAGAAAATCTCCCAGTGGCACACCTAAGAAATAATATTTTTTAACTATTTTGAACAGGTCTTACAATTTAAGCAACAAATGATTTTTTTTTTCTGACCCAGGTGATGAAAAACTTTGCCTAATCCATACTATTCTCCCATGTTCCACACAGATGATCAGACAAGCCTGAAATAAACATCATCACAGAAATATTATATATTATATTGTAATGACCTAGCTTGTTATTGCCCTCAGTCATATGTATGCAAGCAAAAAATAAATCTACTTCTGAGGTCTACAAATAAGATTTAGAAAGCAAGTAATTTTAAACATGCTTTTATTAAAGGGAGGAAAAAAGATAGAGTTCACTAAGCTTTTGGTCTGCAGAATGGGAGACTAGCTTCAGGGAAAGTGAGTACATTTTGCTAATAGCTGGATCCAATTTAAAAGGCGCCATGAGACAACAAGTCTAAATCACTGAACAAAAGCAACGTACTTAAAGATCTTAGAAAATCAGAAAACAAGAGTAATTTGAAATACAGTAAGAGCTATTGTCCAACAAAATAAAATGTTTATTAAAGGTAGGAGGCATATTTGATCTTTATAAAACACAGGCTCCGACTATTGAAAAAAAATAACGTGAACAACTTGAATCTTAAATGTTAATTAAGAACCTCAGAGGCCAGACTCCAGTCTAATTTTAGAGGAAAAGATACAAAGAAACTTTTTAAAAAAAAACCAACAACAACAAGCAATGCTACCACAGATTAGTTTTAATTCACTGATATGTCCAGAGCACTGTTCTGTTCCATCTGAAACCATTTATCTCCAGCCTCTTCCTATCTACACATAAATTGGATTCAACAATTAGGTCATTTTCCTATATAACTAAGGAACAATGCGACATGGTATAAGGCAATGTTTGGTAAAAAGCATGTTTTACAGTTGCTTAACATGGAAGAATTACTGGTTAAAAAATTGCCAATTTTACAGTGTGTTTAATGATCTTCCTCCCCCACCCCCCCCATCTTAGCTGATAGTTACTCTTTAATACACCAGCCAGGCTGCATCAGTGACATTTCATTCTATATAGTCTGAATATCAAATGGGCACTCCTGTACGCTACATCACGGTATTTTAGCATGCAA
Source organism: Chaetura pelagica (assembly GCF_000747805.2). Classification (NCBI taxonomy): domain Eukaryota; kingdom Metazoa; phylum Chordata; class Aves; order Apodiformes; family Apodidae; genus Chaetura; species Chaetura pelagica. The sequence goes on from NW_009952160.1 coordinate 21,067, forward strand.
ATTTGGTTTCATGTACATTTACCCAAGCAAGCTGATCAGCAATGCTGAAGTAGCTCAGAAGCAATGAAACAGCCATGTGTGTTACAACTGTACTGACAGAGTATCAGCTTGGCAATCTGAAATAATGTACTCAATAGCCAAAAACCTACTGGGTGCAAGTAGAATGGATTAATTGTTTGGACAAGGATTCTGCAATTGCCATTATTGCATATGCCAAGGGTTTCTCCCGAGACTGGGCAAAGAAGCTAATAGCTTAAATGAGCTTGTATTTTGGACCAGAAGCTGCTGAACTTGTATAGCATAACTTAACTTTCATGTCTTGCAGCACTTGCTCTGACAACACAGCAGGGCCAAGGGAGCTCTGGGCCGGTTAGAGTGCGGAAGTAGCAGGCATCTTTGATGGCAACCTTTCTTCCCAAGACCCTCACAATGTCAAGGCTCAATTAATGCCGTTTCTCACAGTAAAGGTACAGTCAAAATAATGGTAACACTTCAAATTTAGAAAATGGCTTTTGGTAGCCTTACTCATGCTGCATTTTACTTTCAGTACTGGGAAGAACTGCTGTTCAGTATGGATAGAGGCAGCTGGACCCAAGGCTGATGATTGAGTTCATGGAGCCCCATCATGCCCTGCGTTGGACATCACTGAGTGTACAGACAGCCCCATGCCAATTCCTGCCATTCTGGACCACCTCCTCTCCCTGTGTGCATCCCACTGTGTATCTTAGCCCACTGACAACCCAGAAAAATGTAGCGTGGCCATTCAGGAAACCGTAAGTTGGCTAATCAAAACAGTTTTTGTCAGGAGCTAATTGCTATTTTGGGGCAACTGCCTCCATTTAGTAACAGAAAAGAGAGATGTCATACAGTCAAGCTTTTAGAAAACAAATTCTGTTGTGTGGCCAACAGCAGATCGTGGGACAATTGTCTTCATTTGAACCTGTAACTGGACAAGTGTACCAGCAGGTCAGGCAGCCTGTTCCTATAGCTGTGCAAGCCTCAGTTAGCAAGAGGCTTGAATTTTCTCACCCTTACAAATGTGGTCTATGGGTATGTATTTCCTTCCCAAACTTTCCCTTCCTCTCCAATCATTTGCTCAGGTTTTAGCATTCACCTAGTTCCACTAACCCAGTTGAACCTTACTGATAAAAAAGCTTCTGTGGTATCACAGACTTGCTTAAGAGCAACCTGATCAGATCCCTTGTCTCCAGACTGTAAACATGACTCCACTTCCACATCCAAATAAAACATATGCTTCTCCACTGCCAGCACGGAGGGTCTTTCCTACATAAGTATACAGAAGCCCAGGAATCATCACACATGCTGCTTGTGAAAGTCCAAGCAGAGCAGAGGGCATCCCTGCTGCTCTCTGTGATCAGAAAGGCATAACGAATGAAGGGCAGCATTTCAGGACAAGATTCACTCCTGGCAATGATGCCCATGCTGAGGAATTGTTTGGAAAAGACAAAATACCATTTTTTCCCCCACCTCAGGTTTGCAAACATAGTGCTCCCGATTAGAGACCAGACACTTTTCTCCCTATGTATCTGGGCTCCATCTGTAATCAACTACAAGAGACTTAAGGAGCCATGTCTAATCCTTCTTCAAAGGTGGCACAGGCGGCTTCTTCCTGTGGTGTCAAAACTGTCACTGTGAATAAGTGACTTGGTTAGGGCACCTAATTCTGTAATGCCAGCGCTCCTCAGCCTGTCCCCTCCTTGCCCTGTCTAACAGGAGACAGACACGCAACAGGATCTGGCCTCCACTTTTCGTTCCTCTTTCACAACAGACCAACAAAGCAATGATAGGAGAGTGACGTACAGCATGGTTAGCTGAGAAGAAGGCCACCAGCAAGCACCAAGGTAGCACATCTGCTTCAGCTGTCTGCTGGGAGACTGCATCCCTACTGTGCCCGAAGGCTTCTCTGCCCTCTGCTCCCATTTGCACTGCCATCTCCTCCATGCTGCGGGGAGGGGCTCCTGTATCTTCGTGCATGTGGGGTAAGGAAATGTTTAACACAGCGTGTCAACTCACTTAATTTGAAAAACAAAACTTAAAAAAAATAAGCCTTAATTAAAAACATAAATACACTACTTATAGTGGAACCAAATGCTTCCCTCTTTCCCCTGACTGGTCAGTACTGCCTGCTCAGCACGCTGAAGCATTAGTGCCATCCACAGCTTGCAGCAAGATGGACATGGCAGAAAGGACATTGGACACATTTTTAACAATTTCACTGGAGATGTGTGTTGAGCTTTGCTTTGCTGTGATGCTGCTGGCTCTCAGGAACAGGGCTGCCTTCTGGTCAGTAGCATAAGAAAGGCCTCCACTGCACCTCAAGCCTCCCTGCACCCGTGGCACTGGAAGACATGCTGGCATCCCAGCAGGACCCTGCAGCAGAGGAGAGTGGGTGCCAGCCCCCTGCCTGGTGCCTTCCCTGTGCCCGCTGCAGGGCTGGCAGCCTGCTCCCTTGGGTCTTTGCTTGTGCCTCCATCCCTGTTCACCCCTTCTCCCAGACAGCTGCTGAGGTGAGATGGCTGCATGCTGTCTCACCATAAGGACAGGGTGCTTAGGGGCCAGGAGATGCTCTACCCCAGAGGGCGTGGAAGGTAGTCCATGTCCCAGCCTCAGGTACAGCCAACCTCAGCCTGCAGCCTCCACCAAGAAGTACTGCAGGGACAAGCCCCGTAACTTCAGCAGTGTAGAACTGGGCATATGTAAACGTCCCAGCCAACACCTTTTTCAAAATATATCACTGCAGCGGGCTCTCTGTCTACATATATAACCCCATACACATTGCCTCTGACACTACTGAAATACCTATCTGCAATAATGGCTAGAATATCTCAGGTATCACTGTAAAATTTTTTTTTTTATTTGTCACCATCATGACTGATTACAAAATTTCTCATCATCACGTTCTCTCCTGGCTACCTCCAGACTAAGTCTGCCTAGCATTTTTATCCATACAGTGTTTCTATATGTATTTCAACACAAGCTATTTACACATTGTGGCATTCAGGATGTACAGTGCTTGTCTTGAACAATCCAAGAGATAAGCTTGGACTTTGGCACTCAGGATATCTGTTGTCTTGTGGCATCTGAGAGTTGAACGACATCTGCTGATGAACTAAAGAGATGTCTCAGCAACCCACCCAATCCCCTCCTGCAAGGAGTACCTGAGAACTGGGGAGTTTAGTGTGGGACATGCTGAGACCAGAGGCAAAAGAGTTCTAC
>NW_009952160.1:24464-30826 GCF_000747805.2 Chaetura pelagica
AATATAAGTGTCCTTCACCCAAAGAAAAAAAAAAAAGAGGGGGGGGGGGGGGGGGGAAGCAGTGGGCAAGAACTGTATGAAAGTCTGGGACTCTATGGATGCATGGGAAGCACTTTTCCACCAGGAACTACTTCCCCACCAACGACATCGCTGGACCGTGGGTGGTAACTATGCTCTCTCGCTTGCTGTCCTCTATCTCTCTGCTTTCTCCTCTCTTTTCTGTCTCTGTTTTCCTGCCTGTCCTATTCGCTCTAGGGACCTTTGCTCTGTTACTCTAATAGAAGTCTGTTGTGCATGTGACATCTGACCTCGTTTGCGTCTTAATTTCACGATTTGGGATCACCTTTATAAAAAATTGCCACGTATCTGAATTCCGGACTGTGACACACATGCACATAAAAGTGGGCTGGGCTTATGAAATCAAACTTGTAGTGAGAAAAAGCACATACATCTGAAACAGAAATCCAACTCTAAAGAGTATGAGATTAAGCACACCAACCGTCTGTTACTAATTATTATTAAGTTATAAATCTTTTCCAGGAAAGGGAAGGGCTCCTGCAAGTATCAAGGCAATAGTAAGCTATCTCCTTTGCTTATAACTCCCTCCATCCCTCTACTTTCATCTCCCTCTTTTAACTAGAGACAAAAAAAAAAAAAAAAAAAAAAAGTGCCTGCCTTTTATCTTTGGTCTCCTACAGTGACTGTGGTCCAAACATTTGTGATTTCCAGGCAAGATTACCATCATAAACAGAATCTGGAGCTCCATATGAAAATGAGTCTCAAATTTCAGGCAATGAACAATATGGTTGCCTGTTTTTTCCACAGCGTAGGTCACAGCCAGCCTACCCAGCCCATGTTCACATCCTTCCAACTTTGCATAGCTTAAAACTTTTATTCCAATTTTCAAAACAATTAAACGTGAGACTTTGACTCTCACAAACAGCCCTTTCCCCAACCCCCAGCAAAAATTCTTAAGCAATATATATATTCATCCTATACACCCAGAAGAAACATGCTCACTCCTGAAATAATTACATCTAGATTTTACTCCATGTTTCAGATTTTTGAGTCATCATCTCCTTTTTATTGCCTGTCCCCAAGCACACAGAGACTATCACTGCTTAGGATGGTTCTTACTCCATGTAGATCACAACAAAATTCCTCTACAGGACACTGCAACCCCAAAGGTATTTTAGTGGCATAGAGTTGAAATGAGGACATTAGACTTTTACCCACGCATTACTAAGTTGGTGACTCAGCGGTGGGACCAGCTCTGTGTGGCTAAGGAAATGACTTCAGAACCAGCTATGGCTAGCAGTTCTGAATTGTCCGGTTTCTGGCACTATTTAGACCTCATAGGCTTGTGGTATATCAGATTTTTTCCAAGTCTGTGGTCCAATCTAGGCAAGACCTGCATCTGCAGTCAGTCTTTATACAGGAATGAAAAGTACTAGATGAGCTGTTTGGATGTAGCCTCAAAATCAGTTTATTTTAAATAAAAAGAATCTTCAGATATTTTTTCAGAATTACAAAAAACCACAAACAAAATAAAAAACCCAAGCCAAACAAACAACAAACCAACCAAAAGATTAAGATCCATCACACAAGCACAAAAATGCTTCCAGCATCATAATGAAACAAAAAACCTACTGCTGACATTTAGAAGCTTTTGTATGTATTTTTAAAACTGCACTTTCCTTGACATCCTGGCTGCTATGTAACTGCTGTCATATATATGCAAACGGAGTAACCTTTTAAATTTCATTACAAGGCCAGATGGTTTGTATTACAATGCTAGTTTTGTATAGCTTTACACAGAAATACTGTCTAAAATTTCATATAAAGTAGTTGCACCCAATTCAGAACACCTTTGGGACTGATTTCAGAAGCCCAGAGGATTTCACCACTTCATTCTTCTTTCATAGAAAAGCAGGAACCATCTGCAATCCCTTTCTCCATGGATTCTTTCAATGAACAGTGAAAATAAACCCAAACCAACCCAATTCCATATTTGGTTCCCTCTTACCATCACCTCCCTCATTTTCCAAGTCTCACTAAGTTGTTGAGCTTCCAGATAAGGAGGAAATTAAGTCTCATAGCCAGTTAGAAAAATAAGTGAACAGCACCAGTAATGGGACCAGTCAGGGGCTTGGAAACTCCTGTTAAGGCCACACAGCACTGAGTGAGATCACTGGAAACGAACATGTTGCTGTTGGCTCCTGGAGGGGTGTGGGGTCAGGAGTGCTGACTGGTGCAAAGCTATTTCCAGTGCTCCATAAATCTCGCACTCTGATCATGTGGAGAGCTAATGCTGATGGAGGGATTTTCTGTTCTTCTCAAGTGGCTGGAAAAGCCCACATACTTTGCATGTAGAAACAAAACAAACCCAAATTGTAGTTACTTGGGATTATCTGCTAGTCAGTCATAGAAATCCATCCTAATACATCCACTCAGTCACAACAGGTACATGAGCCAGTGACAGTCTCAGGTGACAACTCCCACTGCTGTTACTGGAACCATTTTCCTCTCAATCCTATTCCCATTTTCTTAGCCTCACACTGAATTTCAGGCATCATCTTTGGGAAGCAAGTGCCATATCTGTAGAAGTTACCCTTTTCAAAGTTCATTTTATTGGGAAAAAAAAATCCAGCTTCTGCATTTGCATGTCTTCACCCATGGTAATACCAATACCATCTGCACCAAAGGGACCACAAACTGCATTTAGATGCAACAGAAGTAAGCACATGAAACAGAGTGAAGACAGAAAGCTATCAAGATCACAGAGGACCTTTTGAAAAATGGCTGCAGCTCTGGTCAATGCAGTTCCTTTGTAGAAGATGGGTATAGTCTACTGTTCTCTGAAACTAGCCCCTTGACCAGTGAAAATTGTGAATATTTTCCATGACAGTGAGGTATTCCTCACTAGTATTTGTCAGGGGATGTATCAGGAGAAGGGCAGGGAAAAAAAAACAAAAAAAATTCTGTGAGGATGAGTGTGAAAAGCATCACACTGATAACAGTACAGAGATTTCACTTTGTAAAAACGTGCATTTCTTCTCTCTTCCTTCTTTTCAATTTAATGAACACATCACCCCAGTAATGGTTGGGTATACAAACCTCAAATCTGATTCTAGGAAAAAATCTGGCATACAGGCTGACTACTCTACAGAGCTGTTTCCAAGCTCCTAATTCCTAGATTGTGAATTGCAATTCAATTGCAAATAAAAAATTATTCAATGTAATCTTAACTACCTCTAGTGTCACAGTAATTCTCTGAACATAACTTTAAGAAAGGAAAAGGCAAGCAAAATTTAGTTTGCATCCCTGATAAATTTTCACAGCGGCTTTGCAAGTTCTGCAAAACATACCTCATACACAAAATAAAGTCTCTCCTCCTGACTGGAGTGTACATTTAATAATAAGCATATTTAAATACAGAATAAGCAAAGAATCTAGTTTTACTTTTGCAGAACAAAAAATTCTTGTAATCATTTATCTTCTGAAGAAAGTAATATCCGGTAATATTGTCATCTGCTCAAGGTGTTACCATTTTCATCTATTGAATTGATGGTGCATATCAACAATGACATAGGTTATGGAAAAGGATGATCTGTCTCTGTGTTTTGTTGCAACGCCACTATCTAAAACCTTTTGCTGCCTTTCACTCCATGGTCTAGTCAAGACAGACTGGCAAGCCTGTGGAGGAGCTATTCGTAACACATTGATAACTTTCTTCAAAAGCTGGACACGGTTCTTGAGCCACTGCCCCAAGGGAGGCCGATTCCAGAGGCTGTGCTGAAAGGAAAGCTCACCGAGTGCCTTGTCTGCATGGACAGTGAGCATGGACTTTCCTGACCAGTTCCCCTTTCCCACCCAGTTTTACAGCATACTTTCTACAGAAATTTGTTCCATAAGGGTGTCTTCCAACAATGCCCAGCCCTGCTGGCTGTGGCTGGACAGCTGAGTAAGGCAGTGCAAGAATGTGCTCAGCTCAGTGCAGTCACCATCAGATGGAAAGCAGCAGGACAGATACTGCTTTGTAACTCATTTGCACTTCCATGTCTGCCAGTTTTTCACAGGCTAGGAAAGATCAATGAACCAAAGTTATTTTGTCCTGAATGCAATTGTCTCCACTTTTAGGAAGCCAAGCACCTTACGTGGTTTGTATCAGCATGACTGGATTTCTGTCAGTGAAATAAGATGCCAACACTTTATAGTCATAGGCAGACCTCATGCACAATGAAGCAGTTGTATGAGAATGGCTTCAAGCCACCCATGTGACTGATGATATTATGATCTTAACTAATTTTATGCACATTTTCTGCAGAAACAGTTACAGGCTTTCCCCCCAACATCTATCACATTATGATCCTCAATACAGGGAAAGCATTATGTAAGTAAAGAACATTTCAGCCAACTTGCTGAGACAAGGAAAACTAACAAAGCAACTTTCCATATGCTGTGCAGGCAAGATGTTTTATAAATAAAGAAGCAATGCCTGCATCTCTGCAGTGAGAAGTCTGGGGAAATATACCATAATCTTTTTGCTTCATCTAAATGTTGTATTTTTTATCACCACGTCCTCAATAATTCAGCAACAAGTAAAAGAGACTTGTAGAACCAGAAACTTTTAATGTAGACCTACTCTCCCCACTGTGCTAAATATTGCATGAATTAAACAACTGCATAAAGTGGCCACCTCTGAAAGAAACAAAACAAAGAACCAGAGACCCACCTTCAATTCTAGTATTCTGCTGCGCTATCTGATGTCAGCTGTAGCTGCTTTATAACATAACCCAGTTCTCCTCAGTCAGCTGAACTTCCAGCTGGACTTTGTCATCTTGAAACTGCAGCCAGCTTCCATAATGCTTCTCGTGGACACAGGATGTGGGACATCATGGAGATGTAGCCTGTCTATGAGCTATCTTATTATGCAGTAGGAAGCAGCACAGCAAGAACAAAGGAAGAGAAAACTGAAGGCACAATCATTCATTGATGCAGTTGCCTCCCACTTGTCTGACAAGGTGTGAGCTATGGCAGGCTCAAGGCACTGAGTGGAGATGGAAAAATGGCCTTAAACTTCGAAATCTTCATTGCTCTCAAAACATTGTTTAAAGATACATTGGATGTACTCAATTCAAACAGTTCACATCAGTGAATGTAACCACTGGAAAAAAAACCCTGTAGTTTTGCACCTTCTCAGATGTTCCAAGGTTTGAATGGTGAATGGAAAATGAAATAATGAGTTGTGATAGCTGTGGACTGAAAAAAATAAGAGGGAGTCAAAAGTTCTGCAATCAGACAGAATGCCCTACAAGCCTCTTGTAGCGTCCTGGACTTCGGCAGACCAGTTGAAATGCGATTAAGTCATCAGTATCTCTCTGTGGCTCAAGGGTTGCTATCAGAGGTGTGTTATGCATTAGAAATCAGAAATGTGTTACTTAAACTCTGAATTTTCAGCTGAAGCATTGAAATAAGTGTATTTCTTAGAAGGCAGAGGCTACCACTGACCTCCTGCACTCCTCTGAAGCTACATAACTGTGGTGAGAACTCATTTGAGAGAGGACAGAAACTACATTGAGTTGTTGAGATAATCCAAGGAAGGACACAATTTGAGCTCTCCATGAAGAGAGACCAACAGTTAAATTCCAGGCAAAGGCTGACTCACACGTCTCTCCTCTCCTAGCTGCTACAAAGGAATCAAAACAAGGCAGATAACCTTCTGCAAAAGTAAGGTGTGCCCTTACGTTGTTACGATTGGATGTACATGTGCTAACAAGTGGTCAGGCGTACCAAACTATGTTGTTGGCAACCTTCACTGATTGAGGACATACCTGCACGTTGCTATGGACAAGTGCAGACACTGCCAGGTCCATGCTGTTTTACAACAAGTGTGATGAATTTTAACGTCAAAATAAAGATGCTTCAGAAATACAGATATAAAGGCTTGAAGAAACATGAACCAGGATTTTCCATGCAGTATTTGTGTAGGACGAAACGACCCCAAATAATGAGCTCATACTTCTTTGTGTACCATATTCACATACCACTGGACCTATCATTGCTAATCCCTACCAGAAGATTAATGTGAATTTCATAGAATCATAGAACGATTCAGGTTTGAAAAGACCCTTGGGATCACTGAGTCCAACCATCATCCCTACTCTACAAAGTTCTCCCCTAAACAATATCCACCAACACCACATCCAAATGACACTTAAACACATCCAGGGATGGGGACTCAACCACCTCCCTGGGCAGCCTATTCCAGTATCTGACCACTCCTTCTGTGAAATAAAATTTCCTAATGTCCAATCTAAACCTCCCCTGTTGCAGCTTGAAGCCATTCCCTCTTGTTCTGT
>NW_009952160.1:31574-51087 GCF_000747805.2 Chaetura pelagica
TTTTTGGAGGTCCAGACAGACAATATCCACAGCCTTTCCCTCATCCAATAGTCAGGTCATCAGGTTATAAAAGGAGATCAGGTTCGTCAGGCAGGACCTGCCTTTCATAAGCCCATGCTGACTGGGCCTGATCCCCTGGTTATCCTCTATATATCTTCTAATAACACTCAGGATGATCTGCTCCATGACCTTCCCTGGTACTGAAGTCAGGCTGACAGGTCTATAGTTTCCCAGATCCTCCATTCTGCCTTTCTTATAGATGGGTGTTACATTTGCTACCCTCCAATCCATTGGGACCTTCCCAGTGAGCCAAGACTTCTGGTAAATAATGGAAAGTGGGTTGGGGATCACATCTGCCAACTCTTTCAGCACCTTTGGATATAGCCCATCTGGTCCCATAGATCTGTGTCTAATTGGTGTAGAAGGTTTCTGACCACTTCCTCTTTAATTGTGATGACCTCATTCTGCATCCCCTCCCTGTCTCCTAGCTCATGTGGCTGTATATCCATGGAGCAGGTAGTTCCACTGCTAAAGACTGAGACAAAGTAGGTGTTGAGCACCGCAGCCTTTTCCTCATCCTTTGTTACTAAGGTTCCCTTGGCATCTGATAAAGGATGGAGATTTTCCCTAATCCTCCTTTTGCTGTTAAAGAACTTACAGAAACATTTTTTATTATCCCTAACAGCTGTAGCTAGTTTGAGCTCTAGCTGTGCTTTGGCCCTCCTAATTTTTCACCTTGCATAGGTTCACTTCATCTTTATAGACTTCATGAGTGACCTGTCCCCTCTTTCAAAGGTCATAGACTCTCTTTTTGTTCCTAAGGTCCAGCCAAAGGTCCCTATTTAGCTGGGCTGGTCTCCTACCCCACTTACTTTTTTTTTTGGCACATGTGGACAGCCTGCTCCTGTGCCTTTAAGACTTCTTTCTTGATGTCCAACCTTCCTGGATTCTTTTATCCTTCAAGGCAGCCTCCCAAGGGACTTTCTCAGTCAGTCTTCTGAGCAGGTCAAAGTTTGCCCTCCACAAGTCTAAGGTGAGTCTAAAGTGGCAGTTTTACTAACCCTAAAACTCAATCATCTCATGATCACTGTGCCCAAGACAGCCTCCAACCTTTACTTCTCCCACAAGATCTTGCCTGTTCACAAGAAACAGGTCCAGGAGGGTACCTTCCCTGGTTAGCTCATGTATCAGCTGTGTGAGGAAGTTATCCTCCACACATTAAATGCTACTTGTAAAAATTAGAAAACAAGTTCTTTTTTCTTAACTTTTTACTGCTGAATGGAACACAGTTGACAACATCACTTTAAAAAAAATCCCTGATTAAAACCTCTGACACTGACAGTGTTATTTTTCTACTGGCCTGTTTTCAGTATTTTATACCTGCATTTTTAATGATCCATTTCTGATGTTTAGTTACTGAGCTCCAGCATCACAACAGGATCACCGTAAGAGATTAATGTCTTCACAAATCAAATCTAGACAGGAACAGTTCAGCTATAGGCTTGAACTGTGGTTCTGGGTCTTTGAGTCACTACAAGAAAAATCTCCTGTGTACATACTGGAGAAAGAGGCATGAAAAGTCCTTCCTTCAGGTACGTGAGGGTGTATAAGCTAGCACTCCCTCTAAAAGATTGTAGGTGTCTGGCATCTGACAACTGGTGAAATGCTAGTGGCACTGTTTTCTCAGTTGTACTTCTCAAAGGCTGCTAAGTCCTTGGCTTCACCTTGTAAAATAAAATTGATATTATGTTCCTCTCACTGAGGTTGTAATTCTGTGTTAAGTTTGGGGGTTTTTTTAAGGAAAAAATTCTGACAGGTTGCTTGTGTGCTTTTATATGACACCACAAGGAAGAAAAGGAAGCATGGAAGTGGAGAGAAAGGGAAAACCTGGAAACCAAAACTTGTGGCCCAGTGCTTACAATTCACAGGCACGAAGTTGCAACCCCACAGCTATTGCTTTGATCTATCTCCCTATTAATTCCTCTTCCCATTATAGAAACCCTGACATTTCACTGGTATTCAGATGTGATTAAAATACATTCTCATACCTATAAATAGAAATGTTGGTTCAAGCACTAATTAAAAACAAATTTGGCATTTGGAAACCTGTATAAACAACAAAAAGGTGCAGTAAACAGCAACAGTCAAAATTATGTCTCTATCTATCTATCTATCTATCTATCTATCTATCTATCTATCTATCTATCTATCTATTTTCTGCTGCTCTATTGATCAGCATGCTAATGTTTGGATTCTGAAGTGTTTGTAAGTGTCCACCCAGCAACTTCAGCATGAGTAGCATGAGAGATTTTGCTCTCTCCTTCAATTTTAATTATTGCCATAAACTTCCAATTATAAAGGAGTAAGTCATGCACACTGACTTTCTGTAGCCTTCACAGCAGTTTTTAACTATCTATCTATCTATCTATCTATCTATCTATTTTCTGAGGAAAAGCTACACCTCTGCTCTATTGATCAGCATGCTAATGTTTGGATTCTGAAGTGTTTGTAAGTGTCCACCCAGCAACTTCAGCATGAGTAGCATGAGAGATTTTGCTCTCTCCTTCAATTTTAATTATTGCCATAAACTTCCAATTATAAAGGAGTAAGTCATGCACACTGACTTTCTGTAGCCTTCACAGCAGTTTTTAATTAAAAAGGAGTCAGATATTATGTTACATCTACTGTGCTCCCTCACTGCACATCAGTTTGATCATAAACTACTTCATATCTAACCCTTGTTGATATATAAATTTACACATCCGTTATTTTCATGACTAATTACATCTTCTACTACATACTTGAAGCAAAGACTCATTGGGTGCTTTCAGCCACATCTGCTGCTGCCTTAATTGTCACAACCGTCTCAGCTTGACAAATCCATTGGATGCTACAGAACAACCAGTGCTGCACATGCTAAATAAGGATTTACTGATTTGCTCCCCAAAGACATAAGGCTGCTTGGATCAGGGATGCTAGCCTCGTATGTGCCTGTGATGGGGAAGGAACATTTACAGTATCGTATAAAACAGTGTTTTACTCTGGGCATATCTCTGGCATGTATTAGAAGTAACTCCAAAGAACTGATTCTCCCCCTTAAACTCTTGCCCAAAACCAGAACATAATGTAGTCTTCTGGAAAGCAAATTTTTCTAAATCCTTAATGAGACTTTGGAGAAGCTGAAGATGAACTGTATGGGCTGACCATGGGGAAGAGTAATTTTGGACTATAACAGACACAATTACATTTTGGGACAACAGACATAACTAAAAATTAACTAGGTCTTAAAGCACATTCAGCATGACCTAGTGAGGAATTTAACACTTGAGTGAATGTTCTGCCCAAGGTACATGTACAACAGTAATGACATCTAACCTGTACTCTCTCCTACTACCATGGTATACAAACATACCTTTACAAAACACACACACAAATACTGACTAATTAAGGCTTCTGAAGATGTTAAGAACAACCCATTTCAGATTCAGACATAGTAAAAAAAGAAGTGGAATGAGCCTGGATCTTAGAACTCCTAGACAACAGTGCAATAGTGTATGTTAGAGATAGATACATTTTTTAATTACCTCAGCATCCTGCTCCCGGAGCTGGTACGTTTTCTCTAAGTACTGCAGTACTCTAGGACACAATGTCCTCTCCTCCAAGAGAGACTCCAGAAGTAAGACCAGCTGGTCAGGGAGAAGCTAAGAGGAAAATAAATGCCATGTGTGAATAAAGATCTTTACTGAATGAGCAATTAAATGGAAACAAACCAAAGAGGACAAGGTGGTGATACCCCATGTACTTACAGTATGTGCTTGAAATACAACAAGAACTTCTAGCTGGTTTCTGAAAAACCTCAGGGTTTATGTGTCTGAAAGACTCTTTGCTGGGGCTCAACTAAGACTACTTTTCCATGTTTTTCATTACTATAGTTAAATCAAATGTAAACCATGTTCATCTTATTGAAACAGAATCACAGCTTATTAAGTAAGACTTTTATGGAATACATACGCTAAGTAATTCCTTTTTGTTTGATCTTGGAAGAAATAAGAGACTAATTTACAGTGCATAATTTCAGGAATCATCCAGAGATGAGTGTGCTATTTTTAAAAGTAGCATTTTTATCTGTGATATAAGCAACTACGTGATATTCTTGAAACTTATAAACACAACACAAATAAGTGACCCACAAAACAAACCTTGTACATTTTGAGGCATATTCTAGTGTAATGAGTCACAAGCCATCCATCATAACATGCTAAAGACATATGAAAGTTTCATTTGTGGCGCACACGGTACCTATCTATGTGTATATATTTAGTAGTTTGTCGACTGACTCCAGAACATTTTCAAGTTGAACGTAATGTAACCGAAAAAGAAAAAACACAAGAAATCTGATGTGGCAGTGCTTAAGTGCTCTGTTTAATAGGCTTATTGGATGAATAAATAAATAATTCAAACATTGCTCAGAGAGAAATTACACCAGCTGCCAGGAAGTATCTATTGGGAAATTGAGGCTTCAGTGTGATCAGTCAGAAGTTTATAATATGTCCCAAAGCTCTCCCTGCTATTCATCATTGCGGGGCACCAAAGAGATAGGGGGAAGGGACGAGGAATGTGAATTTAAGCTTTTGTACACAGAAAGAAACCAGCACTGCTCACTTCTGATGTTCTCCAGGCAGATTAATTAAAAAAGATATTTTAAAAGGTACAAAATGAAATTGTCTCTTCCAACAAGACACTCCACAGCCAGCACTGTTCATGTGAACTGAACAAGTCTGGATCCCTGATCTCTGACAGCAAGCCCATGAAGTTATCAGGAATCTTCCGATAAATCTTAATCTGCAAAATATCACTAATGTCTAATGAAGCAACAGGACTTCCCCCCATAATCCCTCTCCCCCACCCATCTGTTTTAGTCTGATATAATTTAGCTTCAATGCCTATTATAAGAATAAAGAGGAGATATCTAGGAATTCAAATATTTGGTTTCCTTGCATTTTTTATTTCCTTCCATATTTTTTTTTCTTACTGAACTTATACTCTTGGAGACTGAAAAAACCTCCCATCTTCCTGTCTCTTACTGCAATATTTTCTAAGTGATATGAAAGCCTGCCAATAAAATGGAGTTATTAAATATAGTCAGACATTTTAAAATATTGATTATTTCAATTTTAGGAGAACTACTAAAATGCCAATGTGAATGTTTATTGTACAGTCCAACAGCAGTTGCCTGGGGGATGGTAAGACACTCTAAAAACTAAAACAGGGAAGGCTTCTGGGAAGTGGCCATGCTTGGAGACTGAATTAATTCTGAACACTAATAGAATCTGAAATGTTGCAGAACACCACATGCAGAAAGGTAACTTTTTCTGCTAACTATAAAGGCAGCAGAACAATACTTAACTTGTAGAAGCTGTAGAAACAGCTGCTTGAATACATAGGTGCAGAACAGCTGAGAGTTAATATTTTATAATTTATATCCAGTGTAATTTATACAGATTTACCCACAGAAAGCTATTGTTTAAGATAACATTACAGAATCTCACTGAAGCCAACAAAAATACAGCAGCAGAGCAACAGCCATGTCCTGAATTTACCTCAGCCTAATGCTGCATTATGGGTGAAGAGTTTTCACAATTACGGGTTGAACCCTCACCAGTTTAGGTTTGAGACGGCAGAGAAAACAATCTGAGAGCATGGCTTCTGTTCTTTTCCCACGTTCCAGCTTCCCAAGATGAGACTTTATATGCCAGTTTCCAACTCAGGGCTTAATTAAAGTCCAAAGCAGGAGGTAGCAAACACCGTCAGAGAGAGTGAGGGCACCAGCAGAAGAAATGCTGATAGACCTGTAACCGAAGTGGCGCTAGTGGGCGCAGCTATTCCATTTTGTTCTCCCACTACTTCCAACACAAAAGGAGGAACATTCATAAAATTGCCCTCAAATTTTCAGTCAAAAAACCCATACCCTATTATTTTTTGTGTTCCCCACAGACCATTTGTCCCACCCCTGTTACTTCTCATCTTTCACACCATGAGAACTGCTTGGGGTACATGCTGTCAATTTTTCATTTGTTTGCCTTATGCTTAATACAGAGGGGCCCTTGCTTTTAAGTGCTACCAAAACATAAATGCTGGAGAAAGCAAAAAGTAAATTTCAAGCATTGGGAAGCTTTTTCCTTTACAACAATCGTATTCTGTGACTGCGTATTGAATGTCTAATATACGTGTATGTGCCGTTATTAAAGTAGATGACTTCCATCAGGAAATGTGATGAGTATCAAGAAATAGTTTTTGTTACGGCAATGATTGCTGCAGCAGCATGTATTTATATTGTAAAGCAGACTGTAAAGGTCCTGCCCCAAACTATGCTTCCTGCATGTAAATCATACTACTTTTCCCAGGGTCCCCCCTCCCCCAGCTGCTAGTACTGACACTAAAATGAGGGAATAACTTAGTATGTTGTAATCAATCACACCAGAGGTTTTCTGTCACTTCCCATATAAATAATCATCATCCTCACTATAAAGCTGTATCCCAGCACTGTATACTTTATCTTGCCCTTGACTGAAAAACTTTTCCTGCAAGTCTTCTGCCTTTTCAAAAAGATCACTTTGTCCCACATCTAAATAGCCATTTGTCCCTGCTCCCCCTCTGATACCCAATGGGGTAGTTTGAAAGTTTCAATAATTAGGCTATTACCTTTAAACCAAACGACAAATAAAAGGGAGTATCAAAACCAGGTCTATATTTGAAAAAGATAAAATGAAGGAACTGAAAAATATGTAGCCAAATGGAAAATATAACTCAGACAATTATAGGAGCAGCTTAATGGGGCTGAGAGTCAACAGATACTGAGTATTTGGGAATGAAGAAAAAGCATACTTGTATTTTATTCTTATTAGTACACAAGACACTTAAATCATTACACTGTGTTACAAGAATATCTCAAGACATTAGTAGGTTTGAAAAGGTTTCTACAAATAATCCTGGAGCAAAACTGTAAATTTTCTGAATCCTGCCCCAGACTGTAAAAAGCACAGACAAATCTTGCCTCCTCAAAGATCTAGTATGGCAGCTACAGAGGTCATCGACCCCACATCCCAGAAGACCACCCATGCAAACGAACGTATCTATCAGTTCCCACATTAAGAAACGTAATATATGCCAGATTAATCCTTTATACTAGAAAAAAAAAGGGCCACTGAAACATTTGACTACTGACCTTTCACAGCCGTGAAATATGACACAGATCTATCTACTTGAGCATCCACAGCGCCAGTGCTTGCACTGCACCCCTAAGCCAGGAACACGAATCACTAAAGCAGTACAGCTGGTATGCTGAATATCCCATTTGCTCCAGCCTGCACTTGAATGAAGTCATTGAAAGCCTCCTCGGAGGGGAAATGTGCCTCAGACAGCAGCAACCGATTGACAGTGGCGTGATTTCTATTATTACTCCATTATCACACTGGGATCTGTGCCTAAATGAGCATACTTCCTCCCTGATGCCATTTCCTTTTATCCTGGCTCTAGTCTAAAAGCGGATCAATGGGAGTAATATACATGATGTCACTTCAATTTTCAGCTACTGCCTCCCTCTCTCGCATGCACAGATATATCTGATTCTTCCCAAAAATGGTTAAGAAATGCATGGGGAGACTCCTCTCCCAGGAAAGGGTTCTCTGCTATATTTGTCTGTGTAACCACAGCAAGGAACTGTTTACACTGAACAAAAACAGGGGAGAAAGGAAAAAAAAAAGTCACTACTGTGCACTGGAAATTGCTGGCTGAAATACAACACACACAAGGCCTAAAACAGAATTAAAGCAATCTGACCTTTGAAAATTATACAGAACAGTTTCAAGTTTCTAAGGCACAGTATATTTCCTCTGCATTTCTTTGGAAGAAAGTAGTCTTGTCCCCCCAAAACCCGTTAGATGTCTTTTCATTTACATTTTACAAGCTTTTCCAGAGTCAAACTGAATTTCTCCCCACCCCTCTTGTAGGAAAGAAAGGGAAAAACCCCACCTCAGAGTTCAATAGAGAATGGTTCCCTTCAGACAGAATTTCCTTATTAATTGCAGATAAGAAAGCACTGCTCCTAGTTTAGAAGGCAGGATTTATAGGGCCAGGCCATCTCTATGCCTATACTCTGAACCAGTTAAACAAATCCTTGAATGAATCCCACATTACAACCTCTCCACATAGACAATTTGCCTTGAGGGTTGTTTTCTGCAGGCTGCAATTAAACAAAAAACCTTTGTAAAACAAATCCCCCCCCTTCCTCAAACTGTCCAGAAAATTATTAGCTTCAAAATTCAATACAACACTATTTACTCAAAACATTTTTAGACAGACTTTGTCTTTGTTTACCTCAACCAATATTCTTCAGATACTGTTTTCATCTGCACAGGGACTTCTTTTAAATGACAACATGGCTATTCCACCTCCCTTCAGAAGCTAAAATGTACCCATATCGAGTAACAGAAGAATTCACTAAAAATGTCCAGGCTAACAGCTGTTACGTAGCATAGTATGATACACTACTTAAGAGAGTCTAACTCTGAAAAACTAGTCTACAGCTTGATTAATAAGCAGAAAAAAAAAAGTAATCTGCAGCTAACAAAAAAAGGCTTTGAACTGGTTCACAAAATAAAAAACATTCATGCCAGAGGCTGACAAAATTTCACAAGTGTGTAGCAAAGCAGACGGTTCTCTTTATTTGGGTCAGTTTGTTTACGATTTTCCTCTTGCTGAAAATTCAGCTGCCCTTCCAACATTTATGAAAGATAACTAGACTTCATTATATTTAAAAGCAGTATCTCTGTCTGTAATACATTCTCATCTACCTGTGACCTACACTGCTAGGGAATGTCCTCCAATTGTGTACAATTTTTCCTAATCCCTGCTCAGTTCCTGCTGTGCTTGGCAGCTCACTTTCCAATATCTATTTAAAAAAAACCCCAACCAAACCACCCACCCACCAACTGTACAGGTTTGGTTTTGTTTGTTGTTTTTTGTTTGTTTTGTTTTGATCATGCAAAAGAAATACCTATGAGCTTTGCTTTAAAAAATCTTACTTCAAGAAGTAATGATTGCCACAAGTTAATCAGCACTTAGTTTGCGTTACATCTCAAAATGCTGTTTCTGGAACATTTATATCTGGTATCACTTGCTTCATACTAGTAGCACATAAAAATGACAGTGAGAACAATTTATTTAATAAAGCATTGCATTTGCATTTAGTTCCCAGTTACTTTCACCTTTGTAACTTGAAAATTGAGGATTTCCTATTTTTGGAAGCATATAATCTATGTCAGAAATAATTTTAAGGCCACTAGATACTCAAATATAAAGGTTTGATTTATTCTGACCATGCATATGAAAATATTGTTGGATGAAAGACACAAATCCAAAAGAACTGCACAAACTTACCTATGCAAAGAAGTCAAATGGCCTGATCTCCAGTGACTTTTAACACTTCTTTTGAAATGCAAGGACAAAAATGGCAGTAATCAGAATGCAGCTCTCAACATGCAAACAATAAATGTTATGACACAGCAACAGTGTAAGGTGAGCTTCGAAGGGTTCAAAGAGGTTTGATGCACACGTTTGGTTTTAATTATAACTTGACCTGATACGGGCAACAGTAATGTGTCCACAAAGCAACAAAGCTTTGGCAACTTTTTCTAACTGAGCAATTTGTTCAGCATTTTTGAAAGAGGACTTACTGATGGGCAAGTACTTTACAAAGCAGGAGTGCTTCCTTCTTTGAGATACCCTGCTCAAAACCTGTCCCAAATTAATATTGATTTGTCATATAATTTCTGCATAACCAACATGGTACCTTCCAAAATGTTAGACACCCTACTGGGAAAGGCTCTTGGGACTATTTATGCACTTAATCATATTCATACAGGTTTTTTTGTCCTGTTGCATTTAAATGTGATTTTGACACCCAACAAATCATTGTACAAATCACATCATATTGCTCATACCAAACTGCTTGGTGCTTGTGCAAACTTAGAATTTTATTTTCTTACCACTGACAAATAATTGTAACATGAAAGCAAAAGCAGATAGGAAAATTGTGCATATATGTTGCAATACTGCGAGATGAGAATGCAAGAATTTAATTTTATCAGTATTTTAAGCTGACTTTCAATGGAAGAATCAATGGCAAAAAAGAAATTTTAAAGCTGTTGCATATTTGGTGCCTGATATTCTGGTTATGTGTTACTAGTAATGTTTTAAAAGGTCAGCCACTGCTAGTCCATAAACTGAACATTTTTTTCTGAAGCAATAGTATACACTATTTTCCCATAATTTACTTAATGGAGAGAAGATCCACTTATGAAGAAATTTAGCTTCTGCAATCTAATATAAATGCACTGAAATGTCAAAAATTATTAAGCCTTTATGAACTAACATTCTACTGAGCCAGCAAAATGAAAACCAGGTGGCCTCCACTACAGGTTTGGTCAGATTATACAGTGCTCTCCCTCAATCCTGGTTTTCTCAAAATATGTTTCACCGTAACTTTACCTGCAAGCATAATAATTTCCTTTTAAGCATAGTAGGCCATGCATTATCTATTCGATATAGACTATCAACTCAGCCACTTACTACTATGCTTTCAACATGTGCTGCTCCTGGTTTCAGATGAAATTCCACAGCAAGGGAAAAGTAGAGATAAAAAGCCAGATACCATGTCTGAAATCATGCTCCATAGGATTATTACTAAGATGCACTGGGAACAGACAGCATTGCTCTGACAAAAGTAAGCTGAAGCTGGCAACAGCAAGATCTTCAGTTACCCCTTCATCTCAAAAGTCCCAGCACTGGAGAGGTGGTCAGTACGTCAGCCCCACAGCTAGTCCTCCTCAACCACATGAAAGCAGCTGGCACTAAGACCGCCTTCTCATCTAACAGCAGGCCTAAGAGAGGCACTTAAGTTTCAAAAAACTGTTCATCTAACCACAGAAAAAAAAAGCGAAGGAGAACTCTGGTTTTATTTCCCATACTCTTAGACTACCAGAAATTAAAGGATTGATACAGAAGACCAACAAGTCTTAGCAACTGGTGGAAAGATTTCACACTCACATTGTAGCATGTGCTGAAGCAGAAATATTGCCTCATTATTTGTCCCACCCAAAACACTCTAGGTCTCAGCTGCTCCATGCTACGTGCTAATGCTGAGATAGTATAAACTATCCCACATTGAATGACCATCATCTGGAAACTAACAGACCAGTGAACATCCTCGGAGACATTAAAAGAATCCAAAAGAAACAACTCTTTTTTCTACCCTCTAGCTTTTGGAACAACAGTTGATGAGTCATGGCACATATAATTATACGAGTTGTTTTCAACATCTGTAGATCAACTGCATTTCTAGACCTCAGCTAGCAATATTTCTTCTGACCTTAAGTGCAGACTCAGAACAGGTTTTCCAACACATCACATCCATTTAATCCTTGGGGGGCGTAGAGGGCATTTCTTAATTTGCTAAGAGTGCAACCAATCAGATTGAGTCAACTTTCAGAAGGTATACACACACCTCCAAGCAAGCCTTAATCACAGATGACTGTACAATAGATGCAACTGTAACATGAGATCTAAATCTAGGACTACATAGGTGATGCTGGGAACTTAGAAGAGCAGTAGGTAGAGTCTGCAGTCATGAAACAACCTCCATTGACTGTAGATGCAGAGATGTCAATCCACCACCATTGACTTCTTGGATTCTTTTTTAAACTATGATCCTTCAACAGCCACGACTGAAAATCACCAGTTACCTGGGAGAAATCTTTCTTTGTGGCTCAAAATGATCCAGCTGCACAGCTGCTGCCACGTCTTAGCCCAACTGCCTCAGCATCTTGGATCAAAGCCTTTGGCACTTCCAAAGATAACTGCTCCTGAGCACACACCAGCATTCTAGCAACACAGGTCACCACACGTCTGTCATACTGGTCTTCTAGTTTCTACAGTGGTTTCCACCAGAATCCCCTCTATTCCAGCCACTTCAGCTGACACTGAGAAGGCCACCTCCAACTGCTGACTGAGGCTCACAGGCAACTTCCTCCATTCCAGCATTCTCCACACAGAGCACACAGACTTCTTAAGAGGGAGCCTGAACTTTTTAATGGGTTGATCTAACAACTTGGTCACAAGCATCACCAGCTTCCTCTCCAGATGCACACAGGTTTCTCAGTTTTGCTTGCTCTCAAACAAATACACAGCAGCATGCACTAAAAAGAACCCAAAACAAACAAAAAAAGAGGCAACCCCCCCACAACCCTTCCTCCCTCCCAAGAAACCCTTTCCCTTTCTGAAACAAAACACTCCACTGCACACTGCAGGGGGAGAGAAAGAGACAATAAACAACACATGACAGATGTGAGTTCACTGCTTATTGCACTTGTAGAAGCTACTCAGATTCTATGGTGATGAGTGTGGTATGGAAGAGCACAAGCGTATTCCAATACTTTTTCTTCTTGATTTAAAAAAGATGGACAAGATTTTATTTAAAACTCTTGTGGAAGACAATTACCACTGGGGGAAAAAAATAAAGCCTTTAAAAGATCTGAGGACAAGTGGATGAGTGTTGCATGACACTTTCACTATGCCCAGTGCTATTTTAAAAGATGCTATAGTTATTAGCCAGGATCTAGCTGCCAGATTTCCACTTTCAAAATCCTATATGAGAGCATAAAAGTAACCATAAAAATAAATCCAAGCTGAAACTTGCTGGGCTACAAGTCCAAACTGCAATTTGACTTATGGATTTTTAGCTTGAAGGACTGTGAGAAATTAAGTGGCTTGAGACAGGATTTGCACACCATTAGCATGGGCAGGAGCAGAACTTCTTAGTAAAAAACAAAACCAAAAAACGCACACCCACCCAAAAAACCCCAACACAGCAAACTAAACCCTGAAAGTTAGTTGAAATACTAATGTTTTCAGAAGTAATTATCAGACAAAATATGAGGAAAAGTGCTACATTCTTCTCATTGTTCTAAGACTTTCATAATGCAAAATAAGATACGTGAATTATTAAAAGGGAGTAGGACTCATTTTATCATGTTCTGATCCGTACTCCCACATACAGACACAACATTAATAATTACTTTTAGATCCAGATAGTGGATTTACTTCTTGACTCAAAACTACACCTTCATGCGAGAGCTACTCTATTCACATAAAAGCACTAGTCTCTGAAGAGCTCTGTTGAAAAAAAACCCCAAAATTAGTACTTTCTGTGACTACAAATGGTTTAATGGTTTTATGACAATGCAAGTGACAGAAAGAGAGAAAAGGTATTTTAGACATACCAAGCAACTATGAAGTTGATGAAAGGGTACGGACAAAATACACAATATTTAATACATAAAGTCCATTAAAAATTCAGCTAGGGCAAAAGTACAGGCTTTAAGTGATTTTAATTTCTATATAAAATAGGAATAAATGTAGTTTATTATGCTCATGTGTATTTGTAATAATAAATCTTTGAATAGTTCTTGCCTCTCTCCAAACCCCTTACTTTTTAATAGCTGTCACAGTTTGACTCAGGTCCGACAACAATGCTCTCGATCCCCCCTTCCCCCCAACCCAGGTAGGGAAGGAGAGAGAGAAAAAGAGAGAGACTTGGCTGGATTGAAAACTAAACTACACAGCTTTAATTAAAACACTAATGAATCATACAAGAAAATATATACAATTATATACAGATATATTCAGGTATGGGCAAAAACTTCTCACCTCCCCCCACCCCAGCAACTCCCACAGCACTTCCCTGAACTGGGAAGAGTCCCGAGGAATCCCGGAACTGCTGCTGGAGAAAGCAGAGAGTTATGGGGGTCACGACAGATCAAGCCTGAGGATCGATGGTGATGGATGAACAGAGTCCTCCCTGGACACCGGCCATGGACGGAAGAGAAGGGGAGAAAAAGAAGGAAGGAAGTTGTCTTCTGTGATCTCTGACCTTCCTCTGAGCTTACGTAGATATATGGAATGGAATATCTTTGGCCAATTTTGCTGTCCATCTAACTCAGCCTCCTACGGGGGGGTCACAGATCTCCCCATAGTGTCTGAGCCGGCAGAGTGCAGGTGCAGCCTTGAAGCCTCAGTAGTTAGAAAAACATTCCACTGTCTTATCAGCCTAGCAGAACACACTGTTGCTAGTTACAAGAGAGCTTACTGAAGGAAAAAAAATCAGTAAAAAGAAAAATTGGCTTCATCCTGGCTCAAACCAGGACAATAGCAAATCCCATAATTAAAAAAAATAAATAAATGCTGGTGGTGGTAGGTTGTTTGTTCTGGTTTTTTTTATGTATTTGTAAGGAAGATTCAGTGAGCTGCTTAAAAGACCTTGATTAATACCGCACTGTTGCCCCCTCACCCCTCATTAGATTTATACATCATATTGCAGAGTACCTGTAACCATTTAATGTATTTATAAAATGCAGATAGTTGCAAAACCTGGTTTTCAGAAGCAGATAGAAAGACAAGTCTTACTGCTGAAATAACCAAAGGTTCTAGATTCGCCATTTCAAGCAGAGATTTTCTATTACATTTTTCATCAATCACGTACTACAACCTTCATTTTTAATGATACTTGAACATTTCTGATGTTTTAAAAATTACTGAGGAAGCAAAGAGTAAAGCAGTTGTCGCAGGGAGAAAAACACCACAGCGAAACAAAACAAACCCAAACAAACAAACAACAAAACCCAAAACAACAAAACCAAAAAACAAACTAAATCAAAAGCCCCAATCTAAAGTGGCTACTGATTTTTACTCTATAATTATTATAGAAATTATTAAATTTGCTGTTATTAATTCCCATACTGCTTTTCTTTTAGTAAAAGGATCAAATGTGTGTAAAGCTGAGAGTGTAAAGGTTCACATCCCACTCCTGAGCCCAAGCACTTCTGGATTCCACTCCAGATGTTTCCTGTCCTGCTTAATCTGGAACTTTTTATGAGGATCTAGAAGAACTACAAGGGGCCACAGCAGGACTTCCTAGGAAGCAGGCATCCAGCAAACCACTGCAATCAATAGCACAGGAGCGTGTCCTCCACAGAAGAGCAGTTACTTACTCATTTATTTATTTCTGTGGCTTCATGCTACTTGACTTCTCACTCTTCAGGAGAGGACAAGGAAAAAATATTTATCTCCAAGAAGGATATGTGGAAAATTTGCTGTCCTATGGCCTCATTCCATACTCCTTAATGAAAGGATATTTCTCACTAACTCCAACAGAATATTTGGTCAACTAAAAAGAATGAGACCAGCACTTAATCACTGAAGTTACACACAAATGTGAAAACAATCAAGCAGATAATGCCAGGGAGCAGTGGGCTGGCTGTGCAGCAGTAGAGTATCATTTATATACAAATGGCAGGATAGCTGCTAAGTTAAGCACAGTGCTTCAACAGTAATTCAAAATCGTATCTACTAATGGAAACAGTTGACTGAAAGTTGGCATTAGCAAGAACTTAGAATGACACAACCAAGTTATTTACATGAAAAGTTTAAACAGTGCACTTCCACAACTAATTTAAGACATTGCTTGGTAACATGATCATTTAAACCTAATTCAAGATAAGTAATGAATGCTTTTGAACACGGAAATGCAACCCACTCCACAGTACAAGCAAAATATCTGCTTAGGATGGATCTTGTTCATAAGAAGCAAAGGCAAGTGCCCACTCCATCAGCTTTTTCCATCTTGTGAAATACATCTTTGGAAGTTCTATTTCAGGTACTTGTATGCTACTGTGGATAAAATGGACCTGAAGTTTCAATTATAAACTGCAATCAATACTTAGGTGTTTATAACTTAACTATTAAAACTCCTTCCAGCACTTCTCAGTCTGTAAGAGATTTTAAGATTACTTTCACTATCATTATACCACATAAAATGTCCAAGGCACTTCACTGACTTTAGACAAGTCTTTTTCACCGAACTGTTACTTTTCATAAAGGAAAGCTTAAGAATTGATTAGGATGAGCCTAATTACATTTGCAACTCCTTGAAAATAGGACAGCTATGGTAACAACCAGCAAATTGCTATGGCTACTTTAAGGAGTTTTTCTACTAGCATAATTAACACCACAGCACCACCTTAAATAACAGAAAACAACAGTGTTTTATTCTTTTTTTTCAACTATGCAGTAGAGATTTATTTTGCTGAGTGATTTTTTGCCCACATTGAAAAGCAATCACCTGAATATGTCTCTCAAAATCCTGGCCACTTCATGACCTAACGCAACAAAAAGTCAGCCACAATTTATGAGCACAACCCTGCAAACACTTTGCTGTCATTAACTTTGCCTTATGAGTACCTCCACTGACAGGACCAGCAGCCTACACTTGCTCAGAAGTTAACAGCATTTGGCCCTCTTAAGTGTTCCTTTTAAAAGGACATCCAAGGGTTTAAACAATGAATAGCAAAGTCAGGCTGCAACAGTGCGGTTAGTGTTTGGTTTTTTTCAAACTAGCTCAAAACATGAGGATTCTATATGATATTATACAGACTCATAGAGCAATCTCTATGGTATGCTGCTTATTATCTGAAGAATCTAATAAATTGACTAATTTGTACACAACTTCAGCCCGTCCAGTCTGAAAATACACTTAAATAAACAACATATTCTTGGAAATGTAACTCTTCCTACTACCCCCATGTTTTAAACACAGATACATGTGCTCCAACAGTGTGCCAGTTTTTAAAGCAATTTATGTGCACCACTGACTTAAGTCAGGGAAGCTGCTGCAGCACTGGATTTCAAATGCATACATACCTACAAGTCCTAGGAAGCTGGGAGCCGAAAGCACTTAGCTCTTCTGGAACTTAAGGACGTCACTACCATAGTATGTACAATTTAATGTCCCATGCAAAGGAAGCACTATGCACTGAGAGCTCCCTTTTCTCTTCCGTTTTCCTGGCAATCTTAAGAGTTATTTCACCATTGTTTGTTAAGAGGGTGAACTCCTGCCCACAATTAGGTTAGCTATGAATCTGTTTATCAGTCTTCTGCCAATTATCTTTGTCTACCCCAGAGAAGACAAAAGATCCACTTTAAAGAAGGAAAAAGATGTTAAAACAGCCTTAATTTCACCATTAAAAAATTTAACCTTGAAAAAAACATCCAGATACA
Organism: Chaetura pelagica; assembly: GCF_000747805.2. NCBI lineage: Eukaryota > Metazoa > Chordata > Aves > Apodiformes > Apodidae > Chaetura > Chaetura pelagica. The sequence goes on from NW_009952160.1 coordinate 48,744, forward strand.
CAAAGTTGATTACATGGTTCTTACAACGTATTATTTTCCCCTGTAAACCGTTCACAAAGAAGTTGCCTGCATGTCATATACCACTAAAGTCAAGGAACAGAAGCCAGCTGTGCTGTAAATGCCCAGTCTGGCACTGGCAGGTAAAATGCTCTCAGCTGAGTATTGCTGTTTTAACATTACGGCTGAACTCTGCAACAGTTTTGAAATTTTCTTTCATAAACACTCCTTTAAAAAGTGATTAAAAAGTGATTAGTGATAAATCTGAGTTCTTAACTACTACTAAGTGCACACAGGTAATAGAAGCAAGAAGGTTCTATGAAAGCAATGTCACTGGTATTCCAAACAAGCACTGTAACCAGTAACAGCAGAATTACTCCAAGAATTGGTAAGGCATGTGACAAAAGAAAAGCAGTAGTATTGTGAAAAGGCCAAAAGACAAGGGTTTACTTACTGAAAATACAATTTCAGTTCCACTCAGTTGGTGAGATCACAAAGTCCTTTAATCTGATTATACTTTTACTGTGGTGCCTCTGTAATACTTTTCTTTAGACTACATTCACAAGCTCTTCTTCTTAATCTAAATCCAATCACAAACCTTGGGCATGCTCCACCCATGCAATTACATAGTGCTCCCAGTGATCATATTCCACGTCTTTCATTCCCTCCTCCTTGTCTGTACTGTAACTCTTATTTCAGTGTTCTTCTGGGAGCATTGTCTCTTATGTAATAATCACATTAATTAGAATTTTTAATTTTGGCATTTAAACAACAGAAAACAGTTTTGACAAATCTTAGAATTCCAGCAGCAATAACAACATAAAAGTAAAGCCCTTTTTCATCTGCCCCCGAACATATATGAACTTCTGAACGACAAAAACAGAAGAAGAAATGTTATCCTCTGTAACAAGATGAGAGTGTCCATTTGCATAAGAGGTCTGTTAATTTCAGGTGCTAGTGCACTGACTTCAAGGAAGTTTAAGCAATAGACATACCCTTTTGCTGTAATAGCTGAAGTACCAAGTAGGTGCACTGAGGTTTGGAAAGGGTAGCATGTATTTCTTAATCTTCAGAATAACTGCTCCTCATTTTATATGCTGTTTTAATGCAAATAAAGGCAATAAAAGGAAAATGTAGCAGCCTCTTGAAACTGTAGTTTCTCTTAATTATGAATACTACATAATTAGCATGCCTACAGTAAATTGTTAGTGCTGATCATGTGTGAAAGCCAATCTCAGCTCATAGGGAGTCTGGCTGGAATAAACAAAAAAAAGCAATGTAAATAAACAGGCTTAACAGTACATACTGCCCTTCTATATTAACTGTTGGCGGTTAAACTAAAATGAAAATTAAATTAAAATTAAAATTGTTAAAATACAAACAAAGGGTTTACAATGCTGATTAGTTTTGAATGTATCTTCATGGAGCAAAACAATAAGAATCCATACCTGAGAGGTATCTCAAGGGAAAGAACAGGAAAGTAACAACAAAGACATGTTGTGATATAATGGCATGCAATTTTTTTTCACAAAGCTACCCAAGTTACATACAGTGCTGAAAAAGGTTTTCTTTGTAAAATGTGTTTTCCCTTTTCTCAGTCTCCTTGGGATCCTTGACTGTACAGTTTGAATTAACATGAAAAGAAAAGGCGGGGGTCCTGGGGGTTGGAAAGGGGAGGAAACAAATCACAAAACTGTAACTGGTTATTCCAGCATTTACATGGCTAAATTTATATAGCTAAGGCAATTAGAGCTTATTGGCAGAACAGTGAAAATCACGGACAAATGGAAACATTCACTGCACACAATAAGGGCCTCTCAATGTATACAATGCCTCCTTCCTTTATTTCTTTTTAATTTTTTTATGCTTAGGTTTCCAGTTCCGCCAGCAAGCGGTGTCTGTACAGGCCAACCTTGCTGTGGTGGTGGTACACACATGCTATACATCCTAGCACAGCTCTGAATTGCAGGGGCAGACAGCAAAAAGAATTAGTTTAATCTAGAATTTTGATACATAAAATTGCAAAAGACATAAAGAAGCCGGCAAGTTAGGCTTCTGAGACCTCAGAAATAATGGCAAAACATACTGCTATATTTTAGCTAGTCATTTCTTGAATGCCGCTCCCTTTCTCCACTGATACCTGCTACTTCTTAGCACGGTAAATCAAATACTGTTCTCTGTTTTTTTAAAAATCAGCTGCAGGTTACTGTAAGAGAAAAATATGAACTTTGTTACTTTTTTTTAAATTATTATTATACATACATTGCTTGGGGTTTTTTGTTGTTGTTGTTTTTTTTCTTCTTTCCCCCCCACCCCCCCCTCCCAGTTCTTGGTGACTTTACAAATG
>NW_009952160.1:51327-86800 GCF_000747805.2 Chaetura pelagica
TTTTACTTATTGTTTGACATCTTGCTGTTTCCTCTAGGCAGTCAGTTTATCCAGCTGTGGTGTTTGTTTGTTTTAAATTACACAGCAACAGGGAAGAGGAAAAAAATTAATATTTTTAAACACCTTCTCCAGGAAACTGGATTGTAAAACTGCAGAATGTGTCAGAGCAACAAAGCAGGGGGGAATCTTACATATTTTTAGCTAACATTTTGAAGCTGGCTGGATTTCAAGGTGAACGTTTGAAAACAGAAAAGTAAAATGAATATACTTTGCTCAATAGAAAGAGAAGTTTTGATGGGGATCAGAGGGGAACGAAGAAGCATGATTGTATTATGAAATTCAACAGAAGGCAAGAAAATGCTACAAAAAAAAATAAATTTCATTGATAGGATGACATTTTCTTCCAACAGACTTTACATATTTCACCTTTTTACCACTTTTCTACAGCTCCATATTTTTTTCCCAATATTTCACTATAACAGAAGTGGAAACTCCCTCTTTTTTTCTCATTTTCCCGTATCTCTGTATTTGACACTTGATTAGGAATGTGCACTTCCCTAAGGAGACTGTCTGCCAAACACAGTGTGTGGACATGACACCTGAGCTGAAACACAGCAAAATAAACCGCAGCCATGAAGTGGCTACTTGTGCACACACAGGGACACCTTCCCCAGGAGTGAGTGGGAGGCACTGGTTGCCTGTGGTATGAGGGACATGTGGGACATGGTGCCACTCTGCACTTCAGGCACAGAAAATACTTTGACTTCATTTTCAGAAGCCATTTCTAAGCTACCCCTGTGTGACTCTCCTAAGCTCCATCTAAGGGCTTTCAGGGGTGTTATTTATGTAAGGGAGACAGCCAAATGTACCTGGAAACTGGGAGAGATACAAATAATTTTTTGTGGCAAATAATCAGGAGCTACATGATATTACTTAGCACCTACAGAAGGATTTTGTTGAACTGTATTTTGCTGTTACTCATTCTCTACCAGATTTTCATTTCTAAGGTGTAACACAAAGCAAACATAAAAGTAATTAAAAGGTTATAAGCAGAAGTAAAAACTGTTGCATTTTGTGCAATTATGATGAAAAATTAACTTACTTCTTTTTTTCATACAAAGTATCTTAAGTATTCCATCAATAACTTGTGTTTGAAACAGTGCTTAAAGCTGTGCTTCAAATACTTTAATACAACAGGGAGAGAGAAGTAGTCCTGACTGAAGTGGAAGTACTAGTCAATAAAAAGTAAAAAGAAACAGTCAAGGCTCAAATAAAGGATCTGTATTTTTCCATATTAAATTTGATTGAAATTTTCCAGCTGCATTGACTTACCACATGTATTTTCATAATTAAATTTTATAACTTGGCACTTCAATAAATATATTAGGTAAATAGCACAGGCACTTTATTTTAGCACAAGAGACCTTGGTCATGTATTTAAAATTAGTTGCATGCTTCTGACACTCTGCAACTGAGAAAAAAAAAAAATCCTTACTTGAATAACAGTAGTTTCCCCAATTACACAAATCAGGAAATGTATGGAAACTGATCTGCAGCACATTTTGAAATACAGATTTTGTAAGAACCTGCATGGAGCAGTAAGAGAAGTTACCATTATGTACATTTTTTGCACATTTGCATCTTCATCACAATTGTAAATGAAACTGTGCTCTGCAAAGCAAATTAGTAGATCCTGATGTAAGGCACAGATACAGTTTTGCACTACTTTTCTGACAGGTGTGCAAATAATAGTATGCTATTACCAGGAAAAATATTAATTTCACAGAAACCCTTTATGAACAAGCAAGACAACATTTTAATCATCATACACTGAATGGATACTCAGAACAGTTTATGAATGCTGACAGAACAGACCTGACTAAACTGACCTAAACCTAAAACTTTTGAAAAGGACTGCAGAGAACAAGCTAGTAAAAACAGTGTTAAAGAAACAAAAATAACAAAAATAAAATAAAATAAAAAAAAAAAAAAAAAAGAGGACACAATCAAGTGATTTCTGATGATCTTGGAATCAAGCCAGTTTGCACAGTGGACATTAATAGTCACTGTACTTCTTGTTACGCTGTGTGGGCTATCTACTGCTCAAAAAAAGACTTGCATGCAGCTTTTGGAAACTAGGGAATCTGAGTTGTGACTGCTTTGCATCAGATTTATGTGTTGAGCATTTAAGACATAGCAAACTTGATTTTGCAGCAGTACTTGTTGAGACAAAATTCCCATAGATTTCAGCGAAACTCATCTGCATAAGGATTGCAGGGTGGGGCACAGAGCAACTTCTGTGCAATCATTTTAACATACAGGCACTGTTATAATTTAAATTTATTTTTACATTCCTTGGTTAGCTTCAAACTTTCAACACAAAGCCAAAAAACATAAAGAGCATCACATAAAACAGAAGTGCTGAAGTGGTGGTGTTGGTGGATATGGCTTAGGGGAGCACTTTGTAGAGTAGGGATGATGGTGGGACTCTGTGATCCCAAGGGTCTTTTCCAACCTGAATGGTTCTATGATTCTATGACTTTTGCTCAAATCTAGCAGAGGTTGAAGTCAACACATAATATACTCCTAACCACCTCGCTCACAGCTTTTCTTATGGAGGACATCTGCTCACTGTGTCCAGCTCTTCTTTAGGGATATCATATATGCTGATAAAGGTCAAGTTAATTTGATACAGGAAAAAAAGGTTTCAAAATAATAATAAGTAAGTATAATCAAGACATTTTCTGATATGCAGTTTGGTCACTGGAGATCTGCCCCAAAACAACTTCTAGTAAGTGGACTTTAGATGGTCCTAAATATTTTAGAAAAACATTTTGTGGCACGTAGGCATATAGACAAATGCTAAGTTTTGGCTTTTGCAACTTGAAACAGCCAGATTTGCATGAGTAGTCAGTGAAACAGAAACTTTGAAAGGCCCTGGATGAAAGGCTTAGAATTTATGTCTCAGCTATAAAACCAGAATGTAATGCATTGTTACAGTAGTTCAGTGTGTGAGGAGATCAGGGTTTTTTATTTATACACACACTTTGAAGCCAGTCCTGACACTTTAACTAGTCATATTTCCAATGATTTTGCTCGCATAGAAGTGCGAACATGATATTTTTCTCCAACTTTTATGCTATTCCATATTGGAATGAGGAGCTAAATCAGCCTTAGACCTTCAAGAGCCCCCTGTAAGCTGTGGAAATCTTAGCTTCTGAGCTACAGGAAATAGGTCCCAGTGTGTGTGTACTTCCGACTTTGTAAAAGGATTAGTGTGCTTTTGGCATATGGTTCTGTATGCAAAAAAGATTCACCAAGCAGAAAAGAGAGGCGTAAACATTTACAGTGGAGCTTAAATACTGTTTTCTAGATAAACTTCCTTTCCACAGAAATGCAACATTAAAAAAATATAAAAAATCAGCCCCTACTTAAAGATCCATCCATGTTACAAAAGCTGCTCTAACAGGCAGCCTCGATGGACATAGGGATTGAGTGAGCGTGGAAATTGAATTACACTCTTCAGAAGTCAGCACCACTCCAGTCCATGATGCATCTGTTCCATGGACACAATCCTTCAGACTGCAGCTCTCTCAGCTACTATTCTCTCAACACTATTCAATGGAGCTATATACAATTTTTAAAAAATATCTCTTTGAAACAGTAACTTAAGATACATGTTTATTTGCAATAGACATTTGTAATAGGAACTCTCATTGCAGGCTCTTACTAATCTGATTTAGGCATGATTTTGTTTCCATTCAGGAAGCTTAAATTAATTTAGCTGTTCCTGAACATTGCTACAGAAATATGAAGTATCCACTGGCTCACAACTACAGTTCCTAGGTCAACAGCCACATTTGCTACACAGTCAGGTTATGCTGAAAATTTGTTTGCTTTAGCTACCATTACACAAGGGATTTGTACTATTACACTGTTATCCCATTACATTCAGTTTTCAGACTTGCACAGATTGCCTAGAGACTGAAAAGCAGAATTCAGACTGCCATGCATGCTTAATTACCAGCTGCGAGAAAATATCTGGCATATTCCCCACACCAATGAAACTTTTTCATTAATGCACCCTGACAAGTCTGATGTGATCTGATTTCCCACTAATGTCTGTTTTCTTATTCTATAGTTAATAATAATAATTATTGGTGTAATTGTTATTAATATAATTAACATTCAGTAAATTTTCAGTCCGAAACTACTATTTCATTTAACAAGTTGTGGTTGATAATTCATCCTGTGCATGGAAGACTATATTTTGGTGAATAACAATGGGCAAGAAAAAAACTATGATCAGAACTGTCAAAATAAGCAACAGTCTGTGAAGCAAAAACTGAAGTCTTCCATATTTTTTTCTGAGGCTTGCAGAATAGCTCTTCATAACTACATGGAGGACTCTATCACAGTAATTTAGAAAATCAATACACCTGGATCTTCTCTGAGTTTCCTAACTTGAAGACTTCCACTGTCCCTTTCAAAATAAAAGGTAAATACTGACAACCAAATTAAGACAATGAAATTAACTGTTCTAGATTAAGAACTCAGTTCAGAGGGTCGAGTCTGCTCCCCTTTGCATGCCACTCCTCCTAAATAACATGGCTGAAGGTATCATGAGATAACCCACACACAGACAGACTGCTAGCATCATATAAGGGCATACTTTGCCCTTATGCAAAAATCCACAGCATGGCTAGCATTGTTGGCACTTTAATACATAAAAAAACAAACAAAAATTCTAGATGTTTCCAGTCATCAGTATGACACAAACAGCCATGGGGAATGTCCAAGTATCATCACCAAAATCAACATCTGAAGTTGATTGTTGGCTATTCCTAGCTGATACGACAAGGTCCTCCCTGCTGATTTTTAACACAATGAAGTCACAGGCTGCTATCTATGAATGGCAAGCAATGCCTACCCCCCCTCCCCGCCACCTTGTTTTCTTTACAGGTTTCTCTTTAAAAGCAAAATTCAACACACAGTTCAGGAAATACTGTAAGATTAAGCTGGCCGCACTCCTAAAAATAAAAAAATTAGTTTCAGTAAAACTTGCGGTCTCCCTGTAAATTACACCTTAAGACCCCCCAAAACAAACAGGAAAACATACTATTACCTAATGTCTGAAAATTGAGAGAATATATTCATTCATGGAAAATACTTCTGCCAGTGAAATTAACCAAAATTATTTCCTCTGTTCTTTACATAGTAAACAAGATACCCGGGTACCTTTTAACTTGTGCCTTCCTGGAAATAGTACATTCTTTTCAATTATCAAGGAAAGCAAACACTGGTCTTGGTGCAGATAATCTTACTAGCACAAAGACATGCTCAACAAGACAGAAACAGACAACAGACACTGTGTTTTTATGGAGGCACTACAACTGTTTCCAGTGTGATTCCCACCCCCAACAATTCTTGATCTTGACAGCTATCCAAATTCACACTACTGTGGTAAAAACATCACATCGTCTATGCTTTCAAGGGTATCTTCAGATAAATAACTTTATTTAAAACTAACACATCCAGAACTCATTTATTCCAATGTGAATTTTAATCCCATGACAATCACATCATCTTTCAGATGATTCATGTGGCCATGACCTTAAATGCAACATTTTTGGCCAGTCCAAGACACAAACAAGATCAAAGGAGCTATATAAAGGTAGCTCCACCAAGATGACATTACATGCTGTGCCTGTAAAATTTGACTATGGCTTCCCTGGCCACAGCTTTCTCTGGCAGTCAAAGTTGTACCTGTAACACCTGAAGGCAGACCTTTGCAGCCTGACTCTCCACCTACAGTCCTCGAGGGATCCCCCTCCAAGAGGCACAGATCTGGTGCACTGTACTGGCATTTTGGGCCAGCCAAGTGCCACCAGATCACAGTAGGAATTAGAGCCTGTGGGCTGCTGTGGCTTGGCCTAGCAGCCAGCAAACTAGGTAAGGAGAGTTCATTTAGCCTGTTAAGACAGTAGCGGGCAGCAAATAGATTCAAGCATATGTAGCAAGGACACTATAATCTCCCAAAAGACCACATCAGGTTAAAACTTAGCACTGTATTTATAACTCCAAACTCTGTACTATAAACCAAAGATTAAAATTATGCATGATGAAAGGAACAATCGCTATCCTAATGGTTAAAAGAAGCATGTATCTGTATGTTTCTATATTATCAGATCCTTAGAGCATTCTCCTGGAAACAAAAAAAAATAATATAACAATAATATTATTTCCATAAGAATTATATTCAATACATGTCCACTACATGGACAGTCCAAGAGCTGTTGTGTCTCTGGATGGCTGACTGCCCCTTTCTGCTGTGGTGGGCTGTTCAGCAGAAATAGAAACCACAGACAGCAGAGTAAGGCCACATTAACTTGCTGAAAATGGGCTAAAAAAATATCTCTTTTTGGATTATTTTTATGACTGCAATTCTTATATGAGTCAGCAGCCAGAGAAGTAGGTATTAACTTAGTAACCAAATTATATCCGAATATGTGAAACAAAGCCTCTGTTTCTGTTAGGTCAGGCTCAGTTTCCCTTCCTGTTACTCCTGCACTGTGTAGGTGAGTTATGATTATGCAGCACACAAAATCAGAGCAAGTCCTTTAAAACTATCCGTGCCTTTCTTCAGCTCTTTCATGCCACTGCTGAACACAATTCTACATAACTCTGTATAAAAGATAATTGAACAAAAACTACATTTATAAGATCACTCAAATTCTAAGAAATGATACCTGTTGTCAGATACAAACCATTAACAACATTTGTTACTCAAACTATGCCCTCAGAACACATGGGACATTTAGCAAAAACAATTATTTACAGGTTTGGAGGTTTAGTAATTAGTTGAAACATCCAAATACAATCAATAGTAGTCAACAGCACAGAAATGTTATTTTCTACATGGGTGTTAGGCTGGGAAAAAAACCCTAATCCTGAAATACCTAATGGCTTTAACCTGAAATCTGAGAAGAAAGATAACCTTAGGGTTCACTTATTTTGCAACATGTTGAGAATACTCTATGTGGCATTACTGAATTTAATGAAGTACATATGATAATGAAACCAGTTATATCTGCTTCAGCATCTGAAACAGAAATTTCTTTCTCAGCACAGTGGTCCCACAATGACCGAGAAATATTTTAGGAATGCCCACATCCTACAGTTTGAAATGGCTGCAACCTTTATATTTTCTTTGATAACAACACAGAAAGAGTTTAAAAAATGAAGTTTTAAAATATAAGCAAATAAGGAGCAAACCAAGATATTTTTAGATGCTCAGGAATAAAAAAAGAATGCCTCTCCACAACTTGATCTATTTCCAGGTTGCCTCCTGACCCTGCTATGGCAGTCAGAAGACTTAGTGAGAAGCTTCAAAGAAAAGAGGAGAAATGAAATTACTTCACTTACTTCCTTCCCCAGAAGGAAATTTTGCCTCTCCTTTATGTTTTCTTTAAATAAACCCTGGTTACAAACTAGAACCCTAATTTTTAGTATCTCTTGAAAGTGGCCAGAAATAGATTGTAGCATCATGATTACATGGTGGGGAGAGAGGAAAAGAAATGCTGTGAGCTACTACTAAGTCAGCCAATAAAACTTTGAAGCTATGGAGACCTTATAATTCTTCCTAAATCAGGTTTTATCGTTCAGTTGCTAACAGCAACTACTATTTGTTTGAATCAGCAATAAAAAAAAGCTGGAGCCCAACCCATCACACACAGCACTTTGACACCAAATAATGCTGAGGTAATGTGCATTTTCACACTGACCAGTCTAAACACATTTAAAAGAACAACCATATTTGCCTGACACTGCAGCCATCTGCTGATGCGATCATTTTTCATATCACAAGGCCAACAGAAATGCACGGAGAGTAACACCTTGTGGTTATGTTGCCATCTCTCAGTGACAACCAGAGGATCATCAAGCTCTCGAGGACCCAGATGGGCACAAGGGAAAACTCCACAGCAGCATCTGCTGTTAATGCTTTCTCCTTGCCTTATTAAAAATGTCACTACATGGTGGAGTTTGCATCCCCTGTAACAGCTGGTTTCGTGTAAAAAATTGTTTCTGCTAATGCAAGTGAAACACAGCAGAATTTTTATTTGGATGCATGATCAAGACAGATCAAGAATTTAGGAAAAACACAATGACCTTTAAATTATTTAGAAGTATAGAATTCACATCTTCCAAAAGTAGAAAACTAGTATTTTTGAAACCTGATAAACACAGTCCCCTCTTGTTTCTAGAACAAAATTAAATGAGAGTACTAGAAGTCATCATTCTCAAATATATAAAGCAGAAGGCCCCTCCTGACAACTTTTCAGCTTTACAGAAAAACACTGTTTAGACATGATGACTCAGATATGGTAGCATACTTAGATCACCAAAACCATGAAGTTCTAAGTTTATACCAATTTCAGACTTTGAAACTAGAATAAGAAGGTTCATGCACAAAGTAAACCATGCTCTCTGCTCATCACACTCTTAACAGGACACAGCAGCAAAATCAACAACAACTGCATAATCTAGGCACTGTATTTCATTTTAAAACTAGCACATTGAGATGCATAATGCATAATGTCCCTAAAGCTCATCTAAAAAATAAAAAGGACATTCAGGAACAAGGAGATGGTAATTTCTAGTGTCAACCTGGAATCAACCAAGCACTCCAGATGCAAGAGGCTCTGCTGCCAACTCCCTTGGGCCACCTTTCTTTTTGTGAGGTAGAATTTCAGATGCAACGCTCTACCCCATCAAAACCAAAACAAAATACCATTTTCAAGCAGAAAGCCTTTTTACAGAAGTTCCATTTACCTGCCACTGGAATACTAATGATTGAACATTTTAAAGTGTCAGCTTGAGAGGATAGAGAACGATTTAGGTTTTTATCCTCAGTTTCCTACAGTGATATATTTACACAAATAATTCCTCCACTAATGAAGAAAGAGCACAGGAGACCAGGAAAACCCCAGTGGTTTCCATCAGCTTAACCAGAACTGAAAGTCACAGAGCTGAAACTAGGAAACACTGCTTAATAGTCAAGCTCTGAACAGGAGTTTTTTCCAGTGCCTAATTCTGAAGACATTGGCATTCAAAGCAGACTTTCCACACCCTCCCTTATGGACATTCCATACATAAAAAGGAGTTTGAAATAATACATGTTAGCCAAACTGTAACATATTACACAGGGGAAAGAAACAGCCATAGAATACAGCAGGTAGTACTGCACTGTTCAGCCTATGCAGCAAAGGAACACAAGAAATGAAAATGCAGTATCTATTCCCACATGAACAATTAAAAATATATATATATAAAAAAACAAAAAACACCTTAGGCATTTAAAATAAAAATAATCTAGGGCCATACTGCAAAACGATCATTTATAAAACTACATTTTTTCCCCCTTCACCTACACACAACATTGTCTCATGAGAAAAGCTCACAAATGGTTCATCCTAAAATTAAGATCTGTTACTGGATGGTATCAGTATTCACTGACTGCCTGTTTCACAGATGATCTGGTATGTTTTGTCATGGCAAAAAAGTTCAACAAAAATGAGTGAATTAAACTAACCTGTTGAACAGCCTTTGATCAGGACTGAACTCAGTGCTTCAGCACAGATCCTATGTGCTGCGAGGAACAAAGCATTCTAACATTTAAGATGAAAAGGCACTATTAAAGGTAGTTTAACAGATGGGTCTTAAAAAAAATAAAATAAAAGAGAAATTATTGCTGTCTTGTTACATTTTTAGTAAGGAGACAACACCCTTCTCTCAAAATTTCACTTTCAGATATTTGTACTGTTACTTTCTGGTTTTCTTTGCTTTTGTGAAACAAGCTGAGAAAATGAATAGGGACAGTGGTGATTAATATGCTGCTGCTGCCGTCAGTCTAAGTGTGGGGAAAACAGATTCTACCAAGTCTTCTGCCTGGGAGATGGTGAGGCTGCATGGTGTGTCCCCAAATCTTGCAATTAAGTATTGTGGGCACACACATTCCCCAGAATACCTTCTGGACACCACTATCACAAACATCACTGCTTCTCTTTAGTTCAGCATTCACTGAGGCCACAGTAGAGCTGTCATCTCATCCTGTCTGAGACCACCAGGACACTGGACCAAAATACTACATTTTTTATGAGTTTTCCCACTCATTGTCATTCACACACCCACCCTAAAATCACAAGTTCTAAACCAACTTATTTAGCACAAGTCTTGGCATTTTCCCCACAGGTTTAGACTCCAAGCTTTACTACACAAAATATATGCTGACCATACTCAAGCACAGTAGCACCATACTGCTTCTCTAAATCCCCCCTGCAATATGAACCAGGGAGAGTTTTACTTACAACCCAACTTACAGGGTGGACATTGCTGACACACATTTTACATGTGCCACAGAAATGTCTTTCTGCTATGTGCAGGCCAAATTCTACCACAGAGATGGGCAGCTGTTGATCACAGCTGAAGAGATGTCTGAAATAAGTTTTTTTCTCTGAACATCAAAGACACTAAGATCTTGCAACTGGACTGTGAAGTTTTGGTACAGAACTGAAACACTGCTTCAGGGTAAAATAAAGAGTTACTGTTGTCTAAATTCATCAGTTAACCTTCAGACCACAGGACAGACTCTTTAGTCAGATTCTGGATCTTCATACAAAGCAGAGTGCTAGTTTAGATGCCAAAAAAGCCAAAGAATCATGAAAGGAACTAAAATAACAATGACTGTTCTTTGCAGGAGGGATAAAGGGATAATGGCAAGACCATGCCATTTCTAAGCACCACATTTTATTTCAAGATACTATATGCCTGAGCTTCAGATATGGTGTGATCATTGAGTATATCTAAATATTTACCTGTCTCCCTGAAATTATTCATTTTCTGTGTTAAATGCACAGGGCTGTACTTTTATTTCCACCAAAGCCCCCAAGCTCTTCCAGTGCTAAAATCACTTTTCCTTGGAAAATGGATACAGCAGACACTTTTTATTAATGTCTATTAATAAATCACTGGACATCTGTATTTTCTGCCTTCTCTTCTTTTTTAGTAAACCAGTATTTCATAGTGGAACATTTTATGCTGTACTAAGGTACTCTATAGGCATAGTTCTGCATGGCCTTCAGCTCCCACCTCTGTAAGAATCAAGAACACGGCACAGATGCTCAGTACATGAAAGGCTTTGGATTACTTGAAAACAAAAGGGAAGCACTGACACCACTGCTGCTGCCAGGCTGAGCAATGATACACACTATACATTTGTAATTGTTTTAAATCTGGCATAAATCCAAACCCAACACGCTTAAGACACAGTGCACTAGGCTCATTGCACAAGGTTGTTTGTCATGAGAGCTCTTGATGGCCACTTTAGCATTCCACTTTTTTCTGCTGAAATTCTTCAGAAGAAAATGAAGGACTGTATCAACATCTTCTACCCTAAAACTTATTTTGAGTTAACAGGTTTCACTCTGAAATCCAAAGACATATTCTTCCATATCAGATGCATTATGTTGAAGAAAAAAATAAGCGCCAGATCTGATCAATACAAATTTTAAGCATTTCTCATCAAAGCAGAGTGAGGAAGGCCATATACTTCACTTCTCAACAGCAAACCCACTGATACAGTCTCACTTTTAAAATCACAAACTAATGGCTGAGCATAGCATTTTACTGACACCAAATAAAAAGGTAATTGCTATACTTTGCATTTACTGAATGACTGTCTCAGTCAGATAGGACAGGATTCTCTCCAAAGATTAAACTTTGTCATTCAAAAAGTCACTTAATCAGACTGAACAGGAATTGAGTAAATAGATCTGATTATTTTAAAAATTATGTTCAATATTTATCTTCTTCTATACATTTTACTTACACATCATTCTTTCTTACATGGATAATACTGCCAAACTATATGGTCAAAGCTGGAAATCTTCCAGTGCATGTGCAACAGCTCCCTACAACAGATGCACCTACTCCGTACAACAACACCAAGCATTACCAAGGCTCTCCCTGTATTCCTGCAGAGGGACTGCAATCCCTGGTTTGCAAGAATGGGAGACATCTAGAGCCTGTTGGTTTTTTATTCATCACTGCTTTAGAAAGCTGAGCCTGATCTTTGAAAAACTTGCCTTCTTCAGTGGCAAGACAGCTGATGCTGTACACTGGACAGAAAATATGAACAAAGGTCCCCATCATTGCATGACCTCTTGGCCTGCAAAGCAATAAAACATACCATACTCAGAATCTACCAGCTGATGTAACTATAGGGTGCTTCTGTGATGAATGTAATGATTGATTTAAAGCAGTTGTTCTTCACATCTTTTGTGTGTATTACAAGGAAAAAGTATATTAGGACAGCTCTCCTACCCAGCTGAGAAGGCAAGGCAGAGAGACAAAAAAAGTAAGAAAGAGAATAAAAGAAAAAGGCCGACAGAGGGCCAAACAGAGGGCCAGATGGTGAGAGCAAGAGATGGGCCTCTTGAAAATGGAGAGTAAAAGATTTCACAGTTGCGATGCATTAAAGCACATGCCACGTACGCACATATGTAGCTTACAACAAAATACTCAGAAATAGTATTTTCTTCCTTATTCATATGATGCCAGAGAAAAATGTGAATCAGCCTACTAAAAATCCTAGAACAGAATTAATGCAATTACGAAACATGAGAATGAAAACTTTTTATGTCCTTTAAGGTTGTGCACAACCTCAAACAGAACCTGCTTCACAGGCCACTGTCATCTCATGTAGAAGGAGAGATCAGCACACTTGCTCTGTCCACAAAGACAATATAAGACTTCTAGGTTCTTGCTACAATGGGCTGCCATTTGTTTTAACCAAAGTCACTAAGAATGCTAGTTTGTCTTTTTCTCTTTTCCATCATGGCAGGGAAATGATGACTGGTACAATTTAATAGGATTAATGTAGTAAAAGTCCCTCCTGATCAGACTGATCAGATCCAAAGAGGAAACGAAGAAAAACAAGTTACACTTGTCACATTTTTAGCTACAGAGCAGTAAACCAGATGGATTAAAAATAAATTTAAAATTAAATTATTTCTGTTACTTTTATTCAAGTTAAAGATAGTGGTTCTTATTCATTACCAAACTATAATTCAACTTAACTAATGGTGCACACAGAGCACATTTAATTGACTACCGCAAACTCCTAGACTATGAGATAAGTAATGTACTTAAACAAGCTGGGAGTTTCTACCTGCGTTTTAAATTTATGTGTAAGACAGTCTGAAAAATACTTCTGCCTAGCTAATAGGACTATTCACATGTGCACTGTGGAAGAAGCCAGTGTGCTTTGAAATTGGTGTAGGAGTCTTAGTTCAGCTTTGGGTATGAAAAAGCAAAATACATGGTCAGGGAGTCTTGTTCATGAAACGTTCTGCAGTGAAACAAGAACTCTGAGCTGCTAACATGACAACAAATAAAAATCTATTTCGACCTTATTCAGCTTTACTGCATACTGTGTAGCAACTGCATACTGTGTAAGGCACTGCAACACAAACAGCAGCAAAACACAAAGCAGTTTTGAACATCTCCAATACTAACATTTTCCTAATTTCTTTATATTTGTGCTCATGTGTATGATTTCTGAAGAATGTACTACATGTACTATAAAGTACAGGAAGGGATGGATAGTGAGTCTTGGAAGCTGGAAGATAAATCCAGTAATATATAAACCAGCCAGCCCATTCAGGAGCATGGGTCTACAGATCATAAACTGGGTATCACCACACTGTGTTCTTTGTGATACCCACTGAAATAGGTATTGCAGACATCTGTACTGAACACAATTATTGAGTCATTTGTAGAAAACCTAAGATGAACTGTTTTGCCTAAAGGCACTTGGTTCTTTGGAGAAACAGACATCCTGACTCCTAGTTGCATGTGCACCCAACATCCTACCTGTCATTTTGACACTACTGTATGACAATTATAAGGTTGTACAAGCAAGAGCTTCTTTTCATCACAATGGAGCATTGTGTAGTAAAACTGTGTTATTCCAGAAGCATAAGCACCCATGAAGCCCAGGTTTCCCCTGGAAGTGTGTCCTGTAGTTCACTGTAAACTCACTGGAAGTTTATTCAGATACTTCTAGGGCCTTTCTACAGAGAGATTCCCTGTGTCTGACAAACCACACACAGTCTTTAAGTGGCATTATTTACTGACTCCCCTCTATCTGGCTAGTATTTACTGTATTTTTGTCCTTAATACCCATCTTTCTGTTATACTTGACTTAAATAAGCCAAGTTACTAGATAAAGCATATAGATAAACACATATACATTGAAATTAACTTTATGTGCTCATATGTGGTTGGGAACAAGACTAAAATAATCTTTGATTCTTAAAGGAGGTGAAAGACAGCATCCATAAAATCTCTTAACAGTAACTATTAATAACACAGTATCACAAGCCCAGACCCTGCAGTTACCAAAGGCATTTCCTGGGAGCTGATCAGCTTTCTTCCTCTCCTCTGAAATCAGATGGGAATGTCCTTTAAGTAAATATATCACTGTAGGAAACAATTAAGGAAAAGGGCAAAGGTGCAGGAAAAATTACTTGTGTAATTCAGATAAAACACTTGTTGCAATAGAGCTTGTGTTTGCCATTCAAATCTATGTAGTGGCAAAGGACTCCTGTTTTCAGATCTAACCTTCTCTGGTAGCAGTGCTGGAGAAACATGAGGAAGACCAACGTCTGCACTTCAGCAGAAACGAGAGAAAAACCTGAATGGCACTAGGGTGACTTGTCAAGTCCTCTGAGTCATGAGCTACCAGCTATTTGCTGTTCCAGACCTCTGAGGACTGTAAGGCTGAAGAATACAGTCTAGCCTGAATACAGCCAGCAACTCCTGAAGTGTAAGATCATGCCCCGACATCCAGTATTGTGCATGTTATATGATCCTCCCTGAAAAAAGAGGAATACCAAATGTGGAAAAATATTTGGCAATTGGTATTCAGCAGCTCAGGAAAAGATAACTGGAGTAAGCCAGGCAGAATAACAAGAATACTACTGAACCCATGTAAACATTTCTAATAGCAAGTAAAAAAAAACCAAACAAAAAACCCCCACTGAAAACCCCCAAATCTACCCACTGGCAATACACAAAGGGGATGCTACTAGTTCAGGAAAAAAACCTCAAAATAAATAACAAACAAAATCACACTAATGCCAATGTGCATTAAAGTTTTAGGGAAAGTAGGTCTTTTTAGATGAGATGATTTTATTCTGTAAGAGCTGGGTAAAATATCTTGGCTAACAGCCAGCGAGGAACCAGCAATGAACAGAGATATTCGCAGAGTGGAATTGTGAGGCCATACACACCACTGCTCCACTCAGGGGAAGGGAAGCCTCACAGGACTCTGCACAGAGCCACCTACTTCATTAGGACCATTTTCCAGCTAAGGACACAGAAGCTGCATAGCTGTCTCTCCAGAGCTTACACAGAGCTGTACTTCTTCATCTCAACAATTTAAACCCAAGGGAACCTCCAGGACACCCAGGAAAATTCCTTCACTGTAAGCTAAAAACTGCTGTGGCAAAACAAACACAATGGTAGAATTCAGAGCCAGTGTCCTAGTAACAGTCAGCAGGAGAAAACTTGCTAAAAAACAGGAAAGATAGATGGGATGGAGCAATTATTTGTCTAAACTGTAATCTATGTCCTTCATAGAAACCCATCTGAAGCTTTAAATAAAGAACAGCATCTTGTGCAGAAATACTCTCCCCCAAACATGCATATCTGGCACACAGATGTCTGATCTGGTACACGTGGGCCTAAATCTTTGCAGTTACCATTTTGTCTCCACTGTTAACAGATGTGAAACACTAAATTTTTTGTTGTTGTTTTATTTTGTTTGTTTGTTTTATTTTAATATGAAATCGAAGTACTGACTGCATCTGTAAAGAACTATGAAAAGCAATCCAAGTCACTAGGCATTCCTACAGCTGCAATGTGGCTGGACAGACCATGCTCCATTATCCTACACAAATCTCTCTCTAAACTGATGGTTCTAATAAAGGGAAGTAATGTGGCATTTCTGCACTGTGGAAGATCCAGAATATGGTGGGTGCAGTCATTCTATCTATACATAGATAGATACATAGATAGGTCTCAGAATGATTTATATTGCATATGTCTAGCCACTGTAATTTGAAGACACAAATACTGAATCTGCAGTGAATTGCTGGACGAGCACAGTCACTTTCCTGTTTATGTAACTGAATTTCTCAGTGATAAGAATTTTTCAAAGGAAGAATTAATAAAACAATAGTGAATGTACTTGGACACTTAAATTACTTTTCCACAAGATTTTAAAACAGAAGATTGTCATTCCACTGCCAAATACGGTAGTATTAGCATTCACTTAGGTGAACTAAAACAATCACAAAACGATTGAGCTTCTCTGTAAGCTGATGTAGAGCACCAAGTTCGGTATTGTTTTACACCCAGTATAGTGCCATTGCACTCTTTAGATTACATGAAGCGTATACCAGTTCACAGTTTCATATGAGAAAATGAGTGACATTTGCTTTAAACTAGTAAATGTTTATTCCGAGACTGTAAGTGGCTTTTTATTACATGCAATAATGCATTCTAACTAAGACAAAATAGCTTCATTGCATGGATTATAAAGCATGGAATCACTGATATGGGACTAACACGACATGGGACTAAACAAAGCCACTTCATTCAAAACAGATAGTTCTTCTCCATCCACAGCTAATGGACAGACATGCTTTACTGAAGTCCTAATATTTAAACTCCTAATTCAGATTAAAAGGCCCAGATCTGCAAACGTTAATCCAGTGGCTAAACTGCCAGAACAGTGAAGGTGCACCTATCACTTCTGTAAAAAACGTGCAAATTTCATCAAAACCTGAGCTCTTCAATTCTCCTGTCTCTCATCCCACTTGAAAAACTGTCAGTCCTTTCACTGGGATACACTAAACAGGGACTCCTGTGGACACAGGCATCACATGCCTGTGAAGAGCTTGCTTAAGGATTTGTACTACGAATAGTACATTGCTACAGAACTATGTTGCCTAGATTTGAAAATGGCCCAGTATTAAAATTTCTGACAGAGCAGCAAAAGACAAAATAAGTTTTAGGCTAAAAAATCCACTTATACTCTTATGTACTCTGCTTCACAGCACACAACAGTCTCTGCCTTAAGCTCCTATATTTAGACCCTGGTACAAACGAAAATAAAAAGTGAAGACTGAGCTTCTCACTTAAAAACCATAATTTGCTGAATCTTGAGTGAGATTTGGTTTCATGCTTTTATTTACCCTCTTTTTCTTCTTTTAATAAATATTATAATTTAAAATAAAAAGCAAGTATCTACTGACAAGCATAAGGAGTTTAAACCAGGCCAAGTGGACTATTAAAGTATAACAAATTTACTACCAATCCACAATTGAGGAATGTCTGCTAATAATCTATTCTATGAAAACCTACCATCAATAATGTGTATTGCTGATTGACGACACAGCATCTGTGCTTCAGTTTCATTGACTTACAAATGCTAAGAGGGAAGGGAAAAGGGGGAACACTGATAGTTTAGGGCCAGAATCTAGGAAAGAGCACACTTGGCATTCTTCCTGGTATTTACCTTAAAGTTTGCTCCCTGAAGCCATGCAAGTTACTGACCTGATCACTTTAGAGTGTATAAATTGGTAACACAGGGACTCAATATTTAAAAGCTTCCAGCTCCAGTCTTTTAGCATTAGTCACAGTGAGAAGATGCAACGTGCTCCGTGCTTGTACGGTATTGGCAGGGAATCCTCTGGAGAACCACAATGGCTGTTGCACAGCAGAAGGGACCAGGTGAACATTACAACAGGCTGACTCTTGGATGTCTTCAGAATCAGCAGGGAGAAATGCAGAGCCTGCCCATGCTCTCCCCATAGCCTTGTGCACCTGAAGGACCTGGCAGTCTACACTTGATGATTAACCTTCAAACCAGCTGAGCCTGACCTGTGAGATCATCATGGATGTCTCCCCACACTCCCAAGGAAAGTTTGTGGCACCCCTGGTGTACCTTTTGAGAAAGCAGTTGGGTTGTAAGTGGAGGTCTGCCCACAGCTGGCCATGTGAACCTCCGCCAGCAGTGAGCAGGGACAGCTGGCAAGGACATCAGGTGGGGAGGAAAGAAGCGTCCTGTGGGTGTTGAGTACATTTGCTGTAGACCAAGCCACCTTTTCAGAATTAAATCCATATCCTCTGCTGTCACAGACCCAAATGTTTGCATGGTCTTACTCAAGGCCAGTTACTTTGCTCAAACACGGATAGAACAGGAAAACACATGGTTCTTGCAGAGGAGGAAGCAAGGAATTTAAAGGATTTAATAATGCTTCTCCAACAAGGTAAAAAAAAAGCAGTATTGCTATCTTTAAAAAAAAGAAAACCTTTTAAACTAGTAACATTATAATTTAGCATTAAAAATTGACAATCCAATTCTTAAAACACAACATTTTTTTCAAAAGCCAAATCATGTGCACATAAACATACATATACACATGTATGTACTGCACCTTCTTTGAGAAATTAAAACAAGATCTTAGAGGAAGCTTCCCCAGGTCTGAAAGGAAACAAAAACTTGCCTAGATCTCTTTGTCAACCCTACTTCACTAAGATGGTTATGTTTCTTTAAGAAGGCTACACTTCTTGTACCATACATCCTTCCAGAGTTTTGCTTTCACCTACACATTTTTCCTTCTCAAACAATAGCTTCAGACTTGTATTTTTCCACTGTAAACTGACATCACCCCAAAACCTGCCTCTTAACTATTCAAGGGCATGTAGGCACAAAAAAAATACTGTCCTCCTAAGCAGGCTGGGTGTGGTATTTGAATGTTGTACATTCCTTCAGTTAATTGAAAATTATACCTCTGTTTTCAAAGGTTTAGTAAGCAAATGACTTGGCAAAAAGGCCGAGAAATCAGCCAGTAATGCCTATTTCAAACAACCTTTATTTCAAGTATGCCATTAATATCTGTTGATATGCAACAGATTTTCTAATACTGTAAGTCAATGTCCTTCTTTAAAAGGAAGAGAAAGAAAAATCAGAAAGTAGGGCACTACCAAAACCAAAGAACTTGGCAGTGAGCCAAAATTAATAACTGTATGTACAAAATTGAGACCTAGCTCAATAGAAAGTAACAGAAATTCTTCTCCTGTCTCTCCCTTCCCCCTCCCCCTGCCCCATTTTTTTTGTTTGTTTGCTTGTTTTTTTCTGTCCAGAAGATCCATTTATGGAAACCACCTTCATTCTCCAAGACATGTCTTGTACTCCTACTGACACAAAACTGTTCCACAGCACAGGCTAGAGGAACTTCTTGATCTTCTATCAAAAGTATCATTATTTAATTTTTTTACCAAGGTACACTTACCTGAAAAAATTCTATAATATTGATTCATAGAAACTGCAGATACAGTGAGAGACACTAAATAAAGTTTCAGTAGTTCTTAAAACAATACCAAATGGGTAGCTCAGATGAAGTCAGCTGAGCATTAAGAAAAAATGTTTATATACTGAGGGATGTTGACTTTGAAACAGCCTGTTTCTTCCAAACATTGAAAAAGGACGGCCTCATTCTTACAATTTTTAATATTGATTCTTAAGCCTCCTTTTTACACAACTGTGCTACCAGTATTTTAAAGAAATAGAAATATTTGCTATAGGCTCTTAGAGGTAGGATCTGAGATACTTTTTACCTTGTCTTTGTTACATTCATGGATTTGCTCCTTAGAGCTTGAGGCAGTCTGCTTTTCAGTTGAAAGTGATGGAAATTTTCCGAACAAAAGAAAAGCACACAATAGAGAAGGTTAACTTCAGCTAAGTGCTGCTGGCACAGCTGGCTGCATTTCACAACAAGATGAACACACAAAAACCATATTTGCATAGGGCAGAACAGCCCCGTGCTCCAGCTCTCGGGAGCCAGCGACTGCGCTGGGCTGCAGGCACACAATAGGCAGGGAATGGGAACACAAACCATTCTCCGAGCTAAAATGTCAGTGCTGTCTGGTCCAGACTTCAAGCTGCAGGCATGCCTGTTTGTCAATCGGGCTGAAGAAGGAATTTTCTTAATAGTTCTACTTTAAAAGGGCAATGGGGAACGCTTCCCATCATGCTCTGAGTGCTCTGTGTCCTTTCGGTTGGGCAGCACAACCCATCTCCCGAAGCTACAGGTTTGTTAAGTCATTTGATACAAGTTCAGGAACTTGGAATAAAGTCTCTGTACTCCTGACATCCACTTACAAATATAATACCAGAGTAGAAAAAAAGAAAAAAAAAAAAAAAAAAAGAGAGAAAAATTAACACTACTATTAAACCAAAAAACACATAGTTTCACTGAACACAACTCCAGGCAAATCCACAGCTTCTCAGAAAAAACGTGTTACACCACAGCGGGAACAGCATATGTACTCTTCCCTGGAGGTACTAATTCATTTCTCTGCATTATCTTTAAATTCTCCCTACAACCACTTACAAAAAAAATACCAAAGTAGAAAAAAAAAAAAAAAAAAAAAAAAAAAAGAGAGAAAAATTAACACTACTATTAAACCAAAAAACACATAGTTTCACTGAACACAACTCCAGGCAAATCCACAGCTTCTCAGAAAAAACGTGTTACACCACAGCGGGAACAGCATATGTACTCTTCCCTGGAGGTACTAATTCATTTCTCTGCATTATCTTTAAATGCTAACCCACTCCTTCCAGAAGTTGCCATGTTGGTGCAGTCACTGTAAACAGGGGTTTTATTCACAGTCACGAGGCTCCTCACTGCTCTCTGATCTCAGAACAGAAGGTCAACTGCATAAATACCAGGCAACCAAAACTGCAATTATGACCAGACATCCTGTTTGCTGTGAATTCTATTTTTAATACTTCTATGATGTTAATAATTGGAACTCCAGGTTCAACCAGTTTGCTTTCTGTTATAATTTATCCTGCATAGATACGTAATTCAAAAACACTTTATCAGAGATTCCATTGTGTACAGATTCTACTTCTCACTGTCAGTTTTAAGGTGTCTCTTCCCCCTCAAGCTCTCCACTTCTGCATTTCAATTTTCCTGACTGTTCTGAGAAGCAGACAGAGGTTCTCAGAATTACTTCAAAAGGGTCCCCTGTTATCTAATCTTAAAGAAGTGCAGTCAAAGAAGGTTTTAACATTTGGTTTCTGTATAGGATCCAAGACATTAGAAAGACTACAAAACTCAAAATATTTTATGCAGAAGTTTCATAATAGCCAGGAGACCATGAAGGTTTGGAAATCCTGTGCTCCCCCAGCACCCACTGGGAGATGGATATTCCCAGATGGGACAAAGCCTTCCTTAACAAGGGCAGGACTCCTTCACTGACAACTTATAGATTGGATAAGGTTGACCTCCCATACTGGCTTTTCCTAATCTGTTTCTTCCTTCTCTTTGAGGTAATAGCCAGGCATCTTTTTCAGCCCTCTCCCAATTACGTATGGTGTGACTATAAATATTCATTCACTGCATCTTAGTGGATGCTCTCTTACCCACACTTCAAAATCAGCTGTTCCTCCTGAAAGGCAACCAGCTAAAACTTTCCCTCCCACAGGTCACTGACCATCATTCAATTGATACAGCAATGATGTAAATTTTAAAAGTGCTCATTCAAAATGAGCATTCACGTTGACTGGCTTACACACAACCTATTCAGTCCTTATATCTTGCTCAGTTCAAATGTATCTTCTCTCCCTATATGAACTGCAGATTTCTAGAATGAATGCTACACATTAAAAAACAAAATAAAACAATAATGGCAAAAAAACCAACACAAAAGTCCAAGAGTTAATAGTGGAAAACTTCTCTTTTTTCTTTCCAAGGGGAATGCCTTTAAAGCCTGTAGAAGACACAAGGCTGAGAGAACTAGCATCACTCAGAGCCTCAAATGTTGATAGGCATCTTAAAATCTGTCCTATCCTTAGCCTTTTTAGTAACAATCCAAAAAGGATTTTAAGTAATACCAACTCTCATTTGCTGTTCTAGAGTCATTCCTACTGAGAAGGAATAAGGAATGGCTTAGCTCACCCAGAACACTCAGCAGCATTTATTGCTGCTACTACCTCTCAAAACTGGGCTTTGGGCAAGTGGATATAGTGTAGGTTGCACCAGCAGTCTTTGCTATTGGTATGCCTTTGTACCTCCTCTGTTTAGCAGTTCCTTTCTTCCCTCGTGCTACAGTTATGATACCTGAAGTGCCAGTTAGATTAAGTTCATGATACTGCGCTGTATCTGGAGCCTATCTATATCTATATCTATATCCATATCCATATCTATATCTTCTATAACTATATCTTATCTATCGATATCTATATCTGTATCTATCTATATCAATATCAATATCTATATCTGTATCTATATCCTGCAACATTTAAATACAGCTAATTTTTACCTACTGCAAATCCTATACATACCTAAATCAAGAAACAAAAGGATCTGTATAGCCACCGTACTCTCCAGAAACCCAGTCCAGTTACCAAAACTGTCAGCATACTGTAAAGACATTTAATATCAGTAAACATTTAAGATCTATTGCCATTTGGGATAAAAAACAACCCAATTCTCAAACAGCCTGTTTTGTAACAGAAAGGCCTCCTTCAAAGGCATTACTCCTCAGAAGATGACTGTACCTTCCTTTAGCATCTAAAATGACTGGGAAAACTACCAGATAGAGCCAAAGTATGTACTTGCTTTTTAGCCACATATAATCACCATTTCCAAATTATGATCCTGTTTTTAGTTCAGATTATGTGGAGATACCTTCATGAGGTGTCACTTGTATTTGGGCTAAGATGAAAATATCACAGACTTAACATTAAGTTCAGTTTTAAGGTTCAGTGTTTCTGTACATCTAAAAATGGCTACATTCCTTTATAAAATTAATGCAGGCACATTCATCAACAATTGCTTCTCTGCATTTTATATTATATTACAATATCTTCCACAAGAACAGATGAACAGTGGTACAAAAAAGAAGAGTAAAGTGTGTCAGTAGTAAAATGGAGTTGCTCCATACAGAAAAATGTATTTGCTTCCCACTGATTCAATTAAAAACAACAAAACAAACAGACATTAACCTTTTATCTTCTCCATCTTTTTTTTCGCAGGCAAACCAGAAAAAAAAAAAATTAACTTAATACAGATTTAAATCAGATAAATGACAGGTATCCATTAGTGTATCTATAAACATTTTCTGGTGAGAAATGAATTTTTTTCCCTCGTGTAGCCTTTTTTTTTGCAAAGGCAGGAAAGAGGTTGCTGAAACTCAAGTCTTCCCTAACAAGTAAAAGAGGAAAATGACAGTAGGGAACATGGTAAGAAACAAATGTGAAAATGCAGCCAGACAGGATATAATGCAGGACAGGAAATGAACATAAAAAACTGCATTTGCCATGTCATACTGCAGAGAGACTGACTTAACTATTGTGTTGCTCTGCCTTTCATTTCCCTCTAAGCACCTAGTGCTGCTAACCCTGACACACCAGCAAGGGCCTACTCCAGAGGAGAACCATGGAGAAAACTCACATGTAGACAGGTGACTGCCTAACTGCCAGAATTTCACACTGTTTTCTCTAATCACACAATCACATATCAATCTGAATTGGCCAAATAAATGGCTATTTCCAAAGCAAATCACAATTTAAAAAAAAAAAAAAAGTGGACAGGTGACTGCCTGACTGCCAGAATTTCACACTGTTTTCTCTAATCACACAATCACATATCAATCTGAATTGGCCAAATAAATGGCTATTTCCAAAGCAAATCACAATTTAAAAAAAAAAAAAAAGTGGTGATAGGTAATTTCAAAGTTCAATAGAATTTCCTACCTGAAGTGGCATGAGACAACATTTATTTCATGATATATCCTGAAGTACTGGCAAGAATAGCTGCAGCATCCTGCCATAAAGAATCCCAGCAATACAGATATAAAGCAAGCCATGGAAACAAATGGGAAGTCCATCTAGCCACTGCCACACGACAGAAGGCATTTGCTACAGTAGTTCAAACATAAAACTGAAGTCTAAACAAAAGAAAAAACCAAAATCAAACCAAATCAAAAACCAAATACCAAAACCAAACCCCAAAACACTGTCTCATTGAAATACATGGGATAGTTGTATGAAGCCTCAGGTGTTTAGACAAAAGGGGGAAGCCCTTTATTGAGGTGGGAATCCTCAAACAAAGGAAATCGGGGAAAATAATTTTGAGAGGGTATTTTATTTTTAAGATTTACAACCTTTTTATCTATGACCTTTGAAGTCCCATAAATAAGACCTTTTGTATCATGAATATATTTTTGACCCAACATACAAGAAAATATTTGCATCCCAGTTGCCTGTTCTGTCATATGTTCCATAAAAACTTCAAATAACTCTTGTCTTGTAACCATGCCTAATATAATATGAAAGTCAGAATTTCAGCTCAAACCCTCAGGGGAACTCAGCTGGATTTACTGTTAAATCTTTGCCAGTGTTTTGGAAAGAATCTGCATTACAAAACACCCACCCAGTCCACTCCTAACTAAGCCAAGATGGCAATAAAGTCTATAAACTGGAAAAAAAAGCCACTTGTGTTAAATGCTAGCCTCCAGAATATGAAGGATGTCCTTGTAAAGACAACTTTAACTTAATATTTCCTCCATGTACCTTTTTATTCCCATCCCCCATCTCCTAACATTAAAAGCAAACACAATGAAATTAAGTAGCTGAATTCTCCCTATCTGTAACTTAAAGCAACTTTACTTCTATGTCCAGTTTTGGAGTGTCTACGTGCCAACAGTGGGGCTATTTGTAATACTCTCACAGGACAAAAAAGCATTCCCAGTGGAAAATGAAGGTACCGGCCAGGAAGCGAGAACACAGAACACCTCAAACTTTCCTTCTACAATTCCTTTCCTATGCCTACCTAGAGCTCCTCAGACTATAATCAGAATTCAGAAAAAAAAAAAAAAAAAAAGTGTTAATGACACTTCACGGCTTGGGCGCTTCCCATTTTGACTTACAAATTTAAAAACATTCTAAAATATTCTAAATATAATTAGAAACTCAATAAGAAAAGTGATCATCCAACTTCTCTCAGTTTCCAGTTTTTCCTCTATGTAATTAATATTCAGCTGTTGTGGTTTTTTATTTTGTTTGTTGCTTTTTTAATCTGTATTGGAGTAATCCAGAGTTCATACTTCTGTGTCCATATTTAGGTTTTCATAAACTTTAACAGATATTCGCAATGAACCAGTGAACCTCACATAATAGTCTTCAAAAGGAACTCTTTTCCACAGCAAAGTTGTTGAGTGACAATAGATTATTTTTTTTTCTGTCACAATAAGACACTTCTACAGCATTTTAATGATTTGCCTTATTCTAAGGTTTGAGGGTAATAAAAACATTCAGGTGAAGAGAACTCAAGAAGAGATAAGCTGAAAAACACTAGCTTTTTAAAAGTGAAATAAATATAGTAACAAACTGGCTAGCATATGATGTGGAAACATCAACTTACAAGACAAATATGGGGAAGATACTGAAAAGTTGATGCCTATTACAAAGAACAATTAACAATTCAATTCACTTACTTGAAACCACCAGTCATTGCTCTGGCAGCAGCAACAATGAACAGGAACTACCTGAACTCTTAACAGTCACTACATCTACCAATCTCAGTATATTTTTAAAATCTTAACTTGACATGACAATCAACAACATATTTAGCTAAGTCTATTTTTACATTACAAAGATGCAGAATTGGTAGAACTGTGTCTACACAGCACAGCTCATTTGTGTGGCAGAAAGGATAGTAACATTTCAGTTAACTGGGCAGCCTGTGCATGTTTAAGACAACATCTCTTTAGAAGTTTCCAAAATTTTAATGCTGGAAACAGAAGGACCAACAGCAGGCACTACAGAAACACACTGATGCACCCGGTTTCTCTTTAGCTTAAAAAGAGGGACACATCCATTAAAGCAGCAGTGCCATGACCTGGGTGTAAAAATGCACTGGGACCTACAGCTCACTTCTCATTGCTCAGCCATTTTTCTGCCACAACAAACATGACAATACAAATATGGAGCAAGAAATCAATGTTTTAAACATGAGCATCTTGCTATACTGCAATAAAGCAAACCTCTTCCTGTGTTTGATACAGACCCACAATGAGAAGAATCACGGATACGTTGGGAAGCACAGAACCAAACAGTTAAAGTATGACAATCCAGTATAGATGGAAGTTTATAAGTACTTTCTTTTAAAAAAAAAACCACGACCACAGACACCCAAAATAAAGCAAAAAATTGCAAGCATATGGCACCATGGAAGAGTAAACAACATTGCTTTCAGGCTTAGCCAAGGGAATAGTGTTACATGAGGAAATCAAGGTTGACTTTTGAAAATCTAAAAATAATTCTATGAATGTTTCTTGCCTCGATGCTCTGAACAAGGGAAAACAAATGAAAAGATTTAGTGTCTACACGCCATCTAGGTCATTGCTATTACACAAGCTCCTGTTTTAAATACACTTCAAACAAATTCCTATACTGGACAGTCATAGGCTTTAAG
Organism: Chaetura pelagica; assembly: GCF_000747805.2. Lineage (NCBI taxonomy): Eukaryota > Metazoa > Chordata > Aves > Apodiformes > Apodidae > Chaetura > Chaetura pelagica. The sequence continues at coordinate 77,949 of NW_009952160.1, forward strand.
TGATTAAAACCAAGTGAAAAGTATGAAATACAACCTGGAAGTACAAAATGGCTTGTTTTCAGATGAGTCCTTGTATCCCTGACAAACCATAACATAATCTGATAGTCTGACCAAATATTATTAATTAAATATAACTCATTAAATATTTACTTACATGCCACTTTATACTGAAAGGCCAGATCACTACACAGGACATTCATACAAGATATTTAATGCTGTATTTCTGTCTTACATAGTTGCAATGGAACACCTATCATTAGGATAAGCACACCTCTATAGTAAAGAACTATGTATGCAACATCAGAGGTTCCAGCTCTGCACTACTTCCAGCTTAATAAGATAGGAGCAGATTTGTCCATCATACAAGACTCTTCCTATACTGTTCAGACACAACACATAGGAATACTTCTGGCTTCTAAACTAATTATCATGCCTAATTATTATCATACGATGCCTGAAAGTCCTATAATCAAAACTGTTTGCACGTGATTTAGTAAGCTTTTATTAATTATTCTACTCTCCTTTTTTGGTAAAAGTTACAGGACTACATATACTCATTTAGACAATCAAAGACAAAAAGGTAAATAGATGTCCATTGAATTATTAACCTTTAATATACAGTGAAAGCCAACACTTTTATTTGATACTTATAATCAGAAACCACTTACCATAGCCTTAATTAATTACTAGAAAGTATGTTCTATTGCAGTATGTAAGTATTGATTAAAAAAATCCTATCATGCCCATGTTAACCCTTCAAGTTACATTGCTATATGCACTTGACCTTTCATTATTATAATAATAATTATTATATTACTGGGGAGATAAAATCACAGCAGTAGCTTCTGTCCCCATCTCTGCCCTAGGTTAAAATATCACCAACCTGTCCATACTATGATGCACAGAGCACTAACTGTTTAATGTAAAATTGTGTTCCTTAATTCTCTGAGTATTTGTAACACTGAGAGCCCTCATGTGAAAGTTTGTGTTAGGACACCAAACTTGAAGAATTCAGTCCATTTCCTTGTCCTGACCAACTTTCTTTGGAATCTTTGGACAAGCACCCTAGCATGCCCATGACTTAGAAAATCAAGATAAATAATTTTATTTAAATTCTGAAAGATTCTTAATATTCTAAAATGTTATGAGAGAGATTACATGTTTTTGAGATAATGAGGTTCTTACATTGAAAAAAAAAAAAAAGAAAAAAGCACTTTGCCATAATTTATTAGAAGACATTTTGTAAACGCACAGTTGCATTAAAACTGTATTTTCATACTACTAGGTGGCATGTTCTAACATGTCCAGAATCTGCCAGCTACTTTTAAACAACTTAAAGCTGCAAATTTGATCTGCTGTAATACTAGGAGCAATGCAAGTAATACAGAAAAGCATTTTGTGCTGATTTTGTGAAAAGCTCTTCTGTGCTGATAAAGAAGCATGGTGGTTTTTCAAAGAAAAGCGTATGTTTAATTCCTTGAAAAGTATTCCAGATGTTACAAACTAAGGGAGTGCATCAGAACAAAAGTGTGGCATATTAATTACATAAGACTGGAAGAAATTTTTAAATGCACCTTCTGTTCACATATCCGCACCTGTGAACCAAGATAAGCTGAAATAACTTTCCCTGGATTCCTAGTCTCTTCAAGCAACCACTTAGAAATGTGAATTCCTGTGTTGCTTGTGGTTCACCAAAGATAATTTTTAATTTTTTTTTTTACTTCATTCTATTTCTTATTGAACATGGGGAAACCTAAGAGGCTTTCCCCAGGGTAACACTTGTTGTTAAAAAAAGGCCATATTTATCAAGCCACATGAAGGTAAATTTGGGTGATAAACTTTTAATTGCATCTTGTGGGTTTATCATGCTATAAATTAGAATACACTGAGAAAAGCACCTACTTCTGCTTTTACAAGCGAAAGAGGGGAGGGAAAATTAGAGGACATAGAAGGAAACTGAGCCAAAGCCAAATGAATTCTACAGTTATGCTCTCTCAGATATCCCCCCTCAACTCCCCCACATTGGTTTCATATATACTGTAAGATATTTTAAAAATATATAATAAAAAAATCACACCACATCTCCTAGTAAAGAACATTCTGGGCAATTAGACAAAGCGAGATTTCTTCAGTCAGGAAAGTGGTCACTTGGAAAGAAGATCTTGAGGATGAATGACTAAGGTCTGGTTCAGCTAAAAGTTTAAATATATGAGTAGCTTCACTGAATTCCTCAGAAGTACAGCCAAAACACAAAAATTCCTTGAATTTAAACAAAAACAAGACAACCATAGTAACTGCAGAACTGGCAGTATGCTGGTCATCTTTTCTTTGAAATAAACAGGATCTTGAGCATGGAAACATTTAATACACTCTAGTTTTATTTAATTTCCTTTTGCAATACAGATGAGAGAACATAAGCAAGACACTCCTCCGTCTTCCAAGCTAAGCCCTAATCTCCTTTTTTTTCTCTTAGGGTTCAGAACGAAGGAAACCAACTATAATGCAAATCCAGTGAGACTGATTGCCAAATAGTGCTTCATCACAGAGGTGTAACTACTTCTTCCTACAAATCAAAAGGAAAAATCTTGTCCAGTAAAACCAACTGTTTCTTTCCAGGACAAGTTCAGTTTCACATTAAAGCAACCTTAATCTTTACCTGCACAGCTGCAGACATGGCTGCTGGCTTGCACCGCTAAAATTAACAGTGATGTAATTATTGTAGACTTGAAACTATATCAACGTATGGTCATCCTGGCCTGAATTCTCCTAATTTAGAAATGGTCATCTCGGAGTCTAAAAGGGAGTGGGTACATCATTGTATGTGTGCTGAAAAGTTGCTTCAGTCATCTAAAAACATGGCCTGAATGAGGCCTAACAGGAAACTGCACCCTTTGACGACATAATAATATCCATCTGGGACACTCAATGTGAAATACACTATGTAACAAGACTTCCCTGCTTACAGAGATGGGTGCCATAGCAGTGCTGCAAATAAGACACAGCTGATACTGTGGTCAGAACTGAACTGCTTTTTATTATTACGGCTAAACCAAAATTTCCTGTAATTTCTATTTTTTACACACATAGTATTTTTCTTCTTCTAGAAAATGTTCCTTAAGTGTATTTTGAAGCAGCACTAGCCTAAAAAACAATAGGTTTTTAGAGCTGTAAAATTACCATTTCCAAACAATCCATGAATGCAGGTATTTTTACAGGGATGGAAAACTAAGTGCTGAAAATGTTTTGTTTTAACGGCCTAAAATTATATTAATATATATTCAGGGAGAAAGTTTTTAGAATTGTAGCCTTTGTTTATCAGATAGCTTAACATTTACTGCACTTCAGCTCTTGTACAAGAGAAGGGTATAAAATTTTCCACATGAATCCCTGCTTGCCAAGGAACTAAATGTTATCTGTAACCAGTGACAGCCAGCAAATAAATTTACAGGGTTTCTAGAAAGTTCTGTGAGATTAACAGAAGTTAGAAAGGTAAGGCACAGCAAATGACTCCACTGAACAGTCTGAAGAAAGCTTTAGGACTCCTTACCATGTTTCTTTTTAGCGGTTAAGCACTGTACATTGCAGAAGCTCAAGATATGTATTCCAGATTTGATCCTTGCTTTGATTCTCAGTTTGGTAGATTCAAGAAAAATATTCATTTTGAGAAAAAATGGTAATACATGGTAATTAAAATTTTTAATTTTTTTTTTTTTAAATTTTAATTATTACTTAAGATTAAAAAGCAATTTTTATGCATTGTATATTAATATTCCTTCAACTGAATTGGCAGAGGCACGTAAACCTGAACAAATTCCCTAGCTAAATAAAAGCTCTCTTCTACCACATTCTATTTTCTTCTCCCTACCTTTTTTTTTGCTGAGACTTCAAACCACTTTTTACTTCAAGTATAATACCGTAACTCATTTTCAAGAGTTACAAGACTTGTTTCTTAAGTTTTAGTTACACTGGTGAGTTTGCTGTTAAAGGACAAAAGAACTATAGCAGTAAGCATTACTCATACATATCAAAACTGTTGAGGTGTGGGTTTTTTTTATTAACAACTTAACAGCTATTTTAAAAAAGTTATTTTTGCTCATGTTATTAACGGAGCTTAAATAATGACAACTGTAAATCTATGAAGAAGAATGACCAATAGCGAAAACGAATAGAAAAAACAAACAAACAAAATAATCAGACTATCATAATTTTAGTAAACTAGCAGACAAACACAAAACCCCAGTATTTCTGAGAAAGAAAAATTATTCTGTAAAAGTTGAATTATTCCTTGAAAGTTCCTGTACAGAATCAAACTAAAATGGACAAATGCAAATTTTTTCATCTTCCTTATCTAGTGTGTATATATACATATACACACACACACACACACATTTAATTGCTCTCCTTAACTATTGCATACCCTTGGTTTCTCATCATAAGACATTTTTTGTACCACTGGAATACCTTCAAAGCAGCTTTTGTGTTTTAGCACTGAACTTCACGTAAAAGTGAATTAATCTCTGAATAAGTGATACAATAAAAAGATGTATTTCCCCTCAAATTCCACAGTGGATATAGACTGCATGCTTACAGTTCCACTAGTCTGATCATTTTCTTACGCTTAACACTCAGCACTGGCATGGATAAGGGAATCTTCTTTCAAGCGAGCAGTCCCATATAACAACAAAAATAATAAAAATACGTAGCATTTCTATCACACTCTTCATAACAGAACAAAACTAATTTTAACCAAATTATTCTTTCCAAGGTCTGTTCTACCTTGCATAATTTTCTCACATAAACAATATTCTGTATTGTTACATACACATACTGATTGCTAGATGTGCTGACCAGCTAAATGAGAAGACGAAGAGACAGTGTAAAATTAAATTAAGAGTACAGGGTGTACAAGAATAGGAAGGATGACAAAAGCAGCAATGCAAGAGGTGAGTGGGTTTAAACTTGTTTATGTGCACCCACACATAAGGACAGTACCTACAGGGAACTATAAACAGAAAACAAGGTGAAAAAAGATAATTTATGAAACAGAAAAAGAACTGAAACTAAACAGAAAGTAATGAACAGGACTGAAGGAGACAAAGAAGATCAGAGAAAGAAAAGACGGGTGAAAAAGAAGCAGGAAAGGAAAGACTGTAATAAAAGCCACTAAGAAAAAATAAAATACTTAAGAGACAGAGTAGCAGAAAGGTTTGGGAGTTAAAAAAAAGCTCAAGAAAAAACATATAATAGAGAGAGAGAAGAGCAGCAAGAAGCAAGAACCCTTAGTCATTTGACTAGAAAGTCTTTCTCACCTATCAAATTTGTTACACTGCTATAATCCATGATGTATGGGTCCTCACTGGACAGCAGCACCACACCTTTCTACATGAGCTTCCCCACTGGCTCATATGCCCCTTGAAGGCAGTTAATTCTACCAGCTACACAGTTCTTATCCAGCATTCTTCAAATGTTCTTTAAATACATGTAAGCATACTTGAAGTCTTCTCCTACAAACTTAACGGCTTAGAAGGCAACTTTTCTCAAGAAGCAGTTCCCCAGCAGTTGTCAGCAACCTTTCCTCCACAATTCCGTTTCATTTATTCCAAACAGAGTTAATCTCTCTGTCCTAGATTTTGTACTTTGATGCAGAAGCAGTTGCTTTGATTTGGCAGGGTCTCAGTATAACAAAATCATCCATCTTGTATTAGAAATAGGACCTCCTATCACAAAGAAAAAAAGTGACAGAGGAAAGCTGGGCAGCAGAAGCACATGAAAGTTTAGCAGCTACATTAAATAAGTTAGTGCTTGTTTCCAAAGGCTAAGCAAATGTAGCAAAACACGTCAGTATCCTTAAGTACAAAACTGTGGTAAGAGCTGGTACCAGCTCTCTGACTTCTCCATTTACTCATTGCTCTGCTTCTCACGTCTCTTCTCACTCCATTATTTTATTCCTACCTCTACTATTTTCTTCAAGGGTGTCTTACTTTTCCATTACTTGCTTTTTTTTTCTTGTTCTTGTTTGTTCCCAAAGAAGTACTTAAACCACTGTATGGTGGCATTTCTGCTACAATCTGACCCAGACACAGCTAAAAATCAGGAACTCTAGTGGAATAGAGGTTAGCACCATCCATACTGACTGGGCACCACACTGACCAGGAAGTCCCTGTTAGAAACTTAATTGTAATGAAATGTGAAACCAAATAATACAATAAAACTCTGCCAGCACCAGGCAAGTCTGTCACCCTTTTTTTCTTGTCTTATTTTACACTATATTGGAAAACTTACCACTGCAATGACCAATCTTCTAAGGAACAGGAAGAATCCCACTCTTGCTGCCCAGTCAATGGTTTCATTACCAAACATGAAGTTATTGTTATGCCATTTCCTTCCCACGGATTTAAGTACCCTGCTGATGCAGTGCGATGAATCTGCACTGAATCTCCAAGAATTATTTATACTTATAGACATTACAAGACAATGTGTATTCTTGCTTTCAATTCTAATTCACATTTCTGCTCACAGACTTTACTAGAGAATTACTGTTTATGTAAACAGTGAGTACATTCTAGGTTTACATTTACATTTACTAGTTTTTGCATTTCTAACACAGCAAGCCTACATGCTGAAGTTCTCTCACAACCTTACAGCACTAGGAACAGAAATGGCAACAGAAATTGCACTTTATAAGCACGAAGGGGTTCTGAACTGCGGAAGCTTTCTCCTACAAAAAGAGATGAGTGTAACAGCGTAAGGTACCTTTAAGCCTATTGTCTAGATGTAGCAGTGGACCTACTTTGTGGCATTTAAAAATTACTTCAAAGTGTATCCAGACTGTAGCTTTTACTATGGCTACTAGCACAGTCAATGCATTTTGCTCACAAATTCACATGATGATTACCATTGTTTAACTTACAAAATTGTCATCTCTTAACATATAGTGATTGTAAATAGAAATGCTACACATACATGCAAACATACATTCCTATACAGAAACATAAAAAGAAATTAAATTACTTGGTGCAACAGTGAATGCTACCTCTATTTAGATAGGACATTCTGAAGTACAACACACAACATCTTTCCTAAATGACGTATTCCAGTAACAAAATTAACCAAGAAGAAATTAAAGGATGCTATTTGGTGGTTTTTAGCTCATCATGGAGCTGGCAAATCACCCCCACACAACAATGCACTTTGTGGACATTTGTCATATACTGCAATGCCCATACTAAGGCAACACAATCCAGAAGTTGGCAGCCATGCTATCAGCAAGAATTTGGCTACAGAAACAGCAATGATTCATCATGCACTCTAGAAGCATTGTCGAAACAGCAAAACAACGCACTGCTATTTTAATCCTTTAAAGGTAATAAAGGTTTAGAAACATAATTATAAATTTGTTTGTAAAACCAAAGCAAGCAAAGAAACCAAACACCTTTATTCTATTTCTTTTCTTCAGAGGACAGAAAACAGCTCTTTAATAAATGCGTCAGCTAATTACTTACCTCTCTACATTGTGACTAAAATAGTCAATATTATCTAACAAATGTTTTACAATAGCTAAATCAAAAATCACTGCTTTAAAATAGTTTAATTTAGTTTGTATTCAGTTTTAAAAATTACTCTGTAGCAATTTAAAAAATAACCATCCAGACGCATTTTCATGAATTGAAAGCTATATTGCAAATAAATTATTTCTAAAGCCACCCTTGGAATGATGAGCCAACAGAATGTCAGAACACTGTTTCAAGTTATGTATGGTATTGATTATTGTCACAGCATCCACCATGAAAACTGTTTCTCAGCTACCAGTATCTGAAAATTTGGGAGTAGTGGTGCAAGTCCTGTCAAAAGCTCTCAAGTGCTATTGATTTCTCTCACAAAAGCACTGTTTCTTCCTTAGAATGTCAGTTAAATACAATAGGGAAATTTTTCTTCCTGAATTACAGATATCTGAAATGACTGTTGATTTCTTTCCATCATAATTACATAGTGGCACTGCAACTTTGTCTTTAACACCCTTTTACTAACAACTTGTTGAAGACCCTCTCTATAGAGTTTAAGAGGGTGTCATTGGAAAGCCTTTTGGATGTGCTACACTTCACCCTATTACACAAATGCACATCATGAACCCTTACCTTTTGGAAAACTACTTCATCCTGCCTTCTTTTCTTTTTGCCGCTTTTTTTGATCCTCTGGTTTGTCTGAACCCATTTTGTGACCTGGGGTTCAAAACCACAGAGCTTTTTTAGGAATACGTGCAGCTATTTAACATTAGTAAGAATCTATAAATAGACTCAAGTTTTTCCATTGCTCTTTTCCCAACTAAAATGACATGGTCTTAAGTAATCTGGTTAGTTACTCGTCAGTGGTCAAAGTGTGAGGCAGAACTCTTAATCTTAGAGTTTTCAAAGCTTTTTTTTGTTTGATGCCAGATCAGGTTGCCAAATGGGAAGTGTGCAAAAATCCCGTGGAAACCCTCTGTGCTTAATCCCTTACACCTTCTATTTCAAGTAAGAAATTTATTCCCAGCCACCCACTTGAACTCCAGACTACCAATGCCAAATTTAGATGGTGGAGTTGTTATTACTTAATAGAGTAGAAACTTTTGTGATTTCCACCCGCCCCAAAAATATTTTTGTTCCTAATGTGAAAGCAATTGTTCTTGTAAAGCAAAAAGCATGGCAGGGGTCGAGAAGGGAGATCAGGTGGAAAAACTCAAGGAGCAGACTTGCACAGGAAAGAAGCAGGGGCAATGTAAGAGAGGCGTTATCCTCACCTCGCCGCTCACTTGCTGGACGAGCCGACACTCCTTCCAGGTCTCACCCTCCTCCAGCAGCGGCTACACGGGAAAG
>NW_009952160.1:87387-119952 GCF_000747805.2 Chaetura pelagica
TCCGACGGGGCGGCCCTTCTGCCCCGGCAGGCACGCTCGATACGGGCTCGCTGTCTCGTTCTCATAGACGCTCTGCTGTTAAGGCCGTTGCTATGAAAAACGCTTTCCTGTTAACCTTCCTGTAACGATGCTGTCACAGGTCCTTACAGCGAGAGGAATGGGCTAATGGGGCGCGTTCAGGACAGTATCATCACGATTAAGTGCTTCAAGATTTCTCCCAGCACAACTATTCAATTACCTTGGAGGGTCGGTCTGAAATGCATCTTCAAAACAAGAACCAAAGCAGCTTTATATTCGTATGACAGCACACCAACCCTTTACTGAGGCCCCAGAGAAATGCTTTATTCAACAAGAGACTGCAAACAGGTGATTAAATTTAGGCGTGGGACTCCAACAGATGTTCCTGCACACCTGATGAAGATATTCGAACTCCATCAAGATGGAAGAAACACAGGTAACGTCAGCCATGCAAAATCTGAATACTAAGCTATGATCTTTTTAAGTGCTTTGTATTTAAAATGAGAGACAATAAAGGATAGACTGCATCACACTCTGTAAAGTTAAAATTATGCAAGTAAGGTATTTTCAGTATTTTAAAAATAATTTATACTCTGTGCTATATATGACAATTTTCTGAAAGCTTCAAAAGAAAATTTGTGCTCTTGTATAAGAATATGGGTATTTAAACCACAAGTTTGAGTAAAGCCTCTCATATATATACAGTTAGATGTACTTTGCAAAAAGATTTATTTACATAAAGGTAGGTCCAATTAGTGCATACTAAACCTTGATAGTATCCCTTCAGTTTCATCACTTAAATAAGAAAAAAACCTCTCTCCTACCCTTTTTGTTTTAGTGCCACATCCTTCTTTCACGATCAAAAGCTTTAGATCAAAGCCAATGCTTTAAGCAGAAGCAACTTCACTATGAAGCATTACACAAAGATCTTAATTGAGATATCACAGTAGAAAACCTTGCTATAGATTTTTCTTTTACATTGGCAATAGATCTACTTAAAACCTGCATCAACAATGTGTTTTTATTTTGGGACAGCCACAACAAATTTTCTACAAAATGGTAGTTCTGAAAGCTCCTATAAATCGGCTCTTGAATTGTGTATGTTTGAAAGAAGAAAACTGAACTGAGCATAGTTCAAAGAGAACAAAGAAGAATAGGAACAAAAAAATATGTTAATGACAAACGCGAATGCAACTACCAAAACAATATTCCCTTGGGTTGGTTAACAGAGTAGGTGTTGCAGAAGAAATTATAGTAAATAAATTATGGAAATGATGAAACAGATTTATACTTCAAATCCCTTAAAGGGTTACAATTCCTCTGCTATCAAATGCTTGGAGAAAAGTATGGGAAATAAAGTTACATGAGACATTGATTTTTCAGACCTGCACACCCTGAGGCCGATTTGGGATGAAACTCCCTGAACAGGCAAACACGGTGTGTTAAAACTCAGAGATAGCTCCTCTGTTCCTGTTAGTAGCTGCACAGCAGTGAAGGAAACTCAACAGGAATTGCTATCGACTTTATACATTCAGATCTATGTAGACACCACTAAGCACACAGAAAAGACTTAAGATTTTATCATTATGTCATGTTTTCTCACAGAGGATGTAGCTAACTTCACAAGTTGCAATTTTGTAGCTTCCTACACCGTCCACTATCACACAAAACAAAAATGGACTGCCACTAGTTTCTTTTTGTGGTAGTAGAAAGATACTGCCTGCTTTTTAAGGGTGATGCCATCACCTCTGTAATGTCAGTAGAGGAAAATTTAAAGCAAGTGTGATAAAATGCAAGATACAGAAGACTTGTAGGTTAAAAAGAACACTAGTTTCAGCTGGAAAATGAATTTACTTGGTAACTGAGAATACAATCTGCTCTCAAAATAGTCTGTATGACCTGAAAACTGCTTCAGCAGAAGAGACTTGGCTTCCCACTTGTTGTAAAAAAGGATCAGAAAACAAAAATACAGAAAAATATTTTACCCAGTAGCTCAAAATAGGATTAATAATGGCTTGAAACATTTGACTATATTCCCTAAGGGCAAAAATTGCAAGGATTTTAAAATACTTCTTTATCAGAATTTGGCAAAGAGCCTAAGGAGGCAGTGGGCTACAATGGAAAGTGGCAGGATGGCTTGTGCATGCACATCACATCAAGAAGGGTATCAGTGGCAGACCAGAATTACTGAAAAAGAAATTCAGCCAAGAATGTGTTTCTGTAAGAACAGCAAGTCCTCCAACCGAATTTTTGCAGTTTTCATGGGAACAGCTTTATTCATTGAGACAAAAAATCAAGTTGTTTCGACATGATCTGTGTTTTTGGAAAGATGGTTATTTATACTGATACCATAAATCCAAATATCCTAATTCCTCCAAGAGTCTCTGTGGTGGTGTAAACACCCTTCTCGTATCAGCATTCTGTGTCTGGTATTATTCAATGTTAACACCCCAATAGAGACATATTCAAGTCAAACTTACCAGTCCTGAAAATATCTTCACTTCTAACAGACAAAAACCTGTTGAAACCACTACTTTGAGAATGTACTTTCACTAAACTGCAACATGACTTTCAAATACTGCAGTAGGAATATATTTTTCAAAGAGGTAATGCAAATACATCTGCAACTCTGCCTTCTGGAGAAAGTAAGTACCTCTGACCACAGGATCTCTAACTAATACACCTACTACTTATTATTTAATAAGAGTATGCAAAAGCTAATTATATATACTTTTAATATAATCTTGCATTATATTATCTATATTACAACGATACTTTTATAGTATGCTAAAATGCACATTCTTTACTCTCCTGATTTCACCAGATGTTCTCACTACTATACAGGTGTCTCTGGAATAACTGGAAAAGCATACTATTGTGTTTATATTTAGGCTTTTCTGCTTGAAAAATATTCCTATGTGCAGTAAACTTTCAACACAGTCCAGACTGCAAATTACAGCACCTTCCTTTAAAAGTAGCAAGATAATATTTAAAAGATGACAGAGTTAGAGAATCATAGAGTCAGTTAGGCTGGAAAAGACCCTTCAGCTCATCAAGTTCAACCATTCATGTAACACACTGCCAAGTCCTCCACTAAACCATGTCCCTAAACACCACGTCTACATGTCTTTTAAATACCCTCAGGGATGGTGACTCCACCATAGCCCTGGGCAGCCTGTTCCAGTGTCTGACAACCCTTTCAGTGAAAATAAAGGATATAACACTTGTTAATACAGTAATGTGTGAAAATAAAGTTTCTGATTTCATGTTTGCCCCATGCTCTGTCAATTTTTAAGTCATAGAATCATAGAATCTTAGGGGTTGGAAGGGACCTCAAAAGATCATCTAGTCCAATCCCCCTGCCAGAGCAGGGCCACCTAGAGTACATCACACAGGAACATATCCAGGTGGGTTTTGAATGTCTCCAGTGAAGGAGACTCCACAACCTCCCTGGGCAGCCTGTTCCAGGGCTCTGTCACTCTCACAGTAAAAAATTTTTTTCAGATATTCACCTTGAACCTCCTATGCTCCAATTTACACCCATTACCCCTTGTCCTATCACTGGTCATCACTGAGAAAAGCCTAACTCCATCTCCCTGACACTCACCCCTTACATATTTGTAAACATTGATGAGGTCACCCCTCAGTCTCCTTTTCTCCAAGCTAAAGAGACCCAGCTCCCTCAGCCTTTCCTCATAAGGGAGATGTTCCACTCCCTTAATCATCTTCGTAGCTCTGCGCTGGACTCTTTCAAGCAGTTCCCTGTCCTTCTTGAACTGAGGGGCCCAGAACTGGACACAATACTCCAGATGTGGCCTCACCAATGCAGAATAGAGGGGGAGGAGAACCTCTCTTGACCTACTAACCACACCCTTTCTAATACACCCCAGGATGCCATTGGCCTTCTTGGCCACAAGGGCACATTGCTGGCTCATGGTCATCCTCCTGTCTACCAGGACCCCCAGGTCTCTTTCACCTACACTACTCTCCAGCAGTTCAGCCCCCAACCTGTACTGGGACATGGTGTTGTTCTTCCCCAAATGTAAAACTCTGCACTTCCCCTTGTTGAATTTCATCATGTTTCTCCCCGCCCAACTCTCCAACCTATCTAAGTCTCTCTGAATGGCAGCACAGCCTTCTGGTGTGTCAGCCACTCCTCCCAGCTTAGTGTCATCAGCAAACTTGCTGAGGGTACATTCTATACCCTCATCCAGGTCGTTGATGAAGATGTTGAACAACACCGGTCCCAGTACCGACCCCTGTGGGACTCCACTAGTCACACACCTCCAACCAGATTCTGCCCCATTGACTACAACTCTCTGACTCCTTCCTTTCAACCAGTTCCTAATCCACCTCACTTCCTGATCACCAAACCCATACCTGATCAACTTTTCTACAAGGATGCTGTGGGAGACGGTGTCAAATGCTTTACTGAAATCAAGATAAACCACATCTACCGCTCTACCATCATCTATCCACCTAGTAATTTCCTCATAGAAGGCTATGAGGTTAGTCAAACATGATTTACCCTTGATAAAACCATGCTGACTGCTCTTGATGACCCCCATGTCCTTGATGTGCCTGGAGATAGTCACAAGAACAAGTTGTTCCATCACCTTTCCAGGGATGGAGGTGAGGCTGACCGGTCTATAGTTACCCGGGTCCTCCTTCTTGCCCTTCTTGTAGACTGGAGTGACATTTGCTATCCTCCAGTCCTCAGGCACCTCACCTGTTGCCCATGACTTACTGAAGATGATGGAGAGTGGCCTAGCAATGACCTCCGCCAGCTCCCTCAGCACCCTTGGGTGCATTCCATCTGGACCCATTGATTTATGGATGTCCAGATTACTCAACTGATCCCTAACCCAATCCTCATCTACCATGTCAAACTCTTCCTCTATCTTGACTTCTTCTGGGGCTATATGAATCTGGGGCTCATAGGGAGACCCTGCAGGAGTGAAGACAGAGGCAAAGAAGGCATTCAGCACCTCTGCCTTCTTTATATCCTCTGTCACCAGGGCTCCCACCTCATTCCTCAATGGGCCAATATTGCCTCTATTGCTAGTTTTGCTAGCTATGTACTTGAAAAAGCCCTTTCTATTATCCTTAACCTGACTTGCAAGGTTAAGTTCCAAGGAGGCCTTAGCTTTCCTAGTTGCCTCCCTTCATCCTCTGACAACAGTCCTATATTCCTCCCAAGTGACCAGCCCTTCCTTCCATGATCTGTAGATTTTCCTTTTCCACTTGAGTTTGACTTGCAAGGTTAAGTTCCAAGGAGGCCTTAGCTTTCCTAGTTGCCTCCCTTCATCCTCTGACAACAGTCCTATATTCCTCCCAAGTGACCAGCCCTTCCTTCCATGATCTGTAGATTTTCCTTTTCCACTTGAGTTTGCCCAGCAGTTCCTTTTTTAACCACGCAGGTCTCCTTGCTCCCTTACTAGATTTCCTAACCATTGGGACGCTCTGATCCTGTGCTTGCAAGAAGTGGTCCTTGAATAAGTAATTTGGATACAGACATTTTGAACCGAGAGAAGAAAGACTAGGGCTCAAGTTTCTTTGACATAGAATGCTCTAAAAAATTTACTTTGGCTTCACCCAGAAGAGCTTGGTAGGTAGTGGATAGTTGCTGGCTGGTCAAAATACATAGGATTTTAGAGATCTTTGTAATGTTGTGGGGTTTGGGTTTTTGTTTGGTTGTTTTTTTGTTGGGTTGTTTGGTGGTTTTTTTCGATTTACAGTTTTTTCAAATTACAATTTTTCAAATTACAGAGAAAAACAAAAGAAAAACATGCCTGAACATGGATACTGAACAGTCCTGAACCACTGACGTGAGAAGCAGCATTTTGCTTGCTTTTCCAGTAAAAAGAGACTCAAAGGAAATTATGCAGACTGTATTTCTTGAAGAAATAAAATACACCTTTCACAGGTACTGACTTCTGAGTCTCACTGCTCCCTTGAAGCAATCAAAAATCTTTTCAACAGTTCTAGTGAAAAAACATATTTAAGGCAAAAGTCCTTTAGTGCCCTGGCCATGAAATACTTTTAGACCATAAGCTAAGGATAAAAAACATAAGCTGAATCATGACCTTTACTACTCTTTTTTGTATTGACCAATAGCTTTGTCAGCTGATAAGACTTTTCAAGCCTGTCTTTCTCCAGATATCTTCATTTCAGCATTTAAATTTCACTGTGGGCTGAGAAGTGAGTAGACAGAATAACTGAAAGCATCCTGGAATAACAATCCTTTCTCAGGGGGGTGTAATGAGTTTTAGAAGAATCACTTTTTCCTCCATGATTAAGTATAAGGTAATAATCATATACATGTTCAGTTTGTCTGTAAGGAGCTGCTAAACAAAAAAAGGATGGAGGCAACATAAACCCAGAAAGATCTCGACATTGCTCTTACCAACTTTTGTGGAAGACAGCAAACTGATGGAGAATGAAAAATGAAGACCATTACATTTTTTTTTAATTTATTTTTTTCCCCCCCGTCTATCTGCTCTCTAGAAGTACTTCAGCAGCTCAGTGTTTTTGCAGAATGTGTGAAAAAAGCACTGGGTTCAAAAGCAAGATCTTCCACCCCCAACTCTGGCCAGGTGGGAATGCAACAGCAGGATCTGAACACGCTTGGATTCCTGAATGGATCACTGGGTGAATCAGGAGGTCACAGTTTTTTGGGTCAGCATTACAGAAGCCTACATGGACTTCAGAGACATGGTATGAAGTTACACATGTGCATGAAATACATCTTCCC
Organism: Chaetura pelagica; assembly: GCF_000747805.2. NCBI lineage: Eukaryota > Metazoa > Chordata > Aves > Apodiformes > Apodidae > Chaetura > Chaetura pelagica. The sequence continues at coordinate 94,160 of NW_009952160.1, forward strand.
CACATACTCATTACTTCCAGTCACAAGCATGTCTTTCTATAAGCCTAGAAAACATGGACATTTTCTACGAAATAAAATGTGTTTTTCTTTTAAAAAACCTTGACCAGTGGGAAGAGAAGGTGGCAACTTGTTAAAAATACAGAATTTTAAACTCAGCTTCATGCCCAACTCTCTATCCTGCACTAAAAAAAAAATCTCAAAAATTATAAAGTAGCACTTGACTTTTCATTATTTTGTATCCCATGTCCAATGCTGCTCTCTAGCATGTCTTCCCCCAGCCTGTACTGGTATCTCTGGTTGCCCCAGGCCATGTGCAGGACCATGCACTTGGTCTTGTTTGATTTCATGAGGTTCACCTGGATCCACTTTCTTCAGCTTGTCCAGATCCTTCTGGATGGCATCCCATCCCTCTGGCATATCAACTGCATCACCTGAGGTGCATTTTCTTGCAAGGCAGCAGAAAAAGTATTTTAAACCCCTATGGATTATTTCCACTGGGTAAAGAAAGCAATGGGCAGGCTAAACATTAACTAGTTGCTACCTTCTGTGCTTTTCTTAGGATGTTTTTACAAGCGATGGATTAAAATCAATGTTTATTGCTATGCAAGCACAGCTGTGTCTTTATTAGGCCAGTCTCAGTTCAACATTTCTGTGTAAAAGACAACTTGACCTCCCACTCTTTGCTGTGTTTTATCTCCTGCACATGTAGGTGGGAGAGTGGGAGCTTCGGAATGTGAACTTGATCCAGCATTGATCAGCCAGGCAGCAAACTGTTATTGTTCTTTAGATACCAAACATAACTCCTTTCTAGTAGGGATAAGCTCAGTCATTCTGCACATAACACAGCTTTTGTGTTCAGCAATGCAATTAATAGGAAAAGGGAACCAGAATGACTGCTTGTGATTTATTAAACTTAAAAGATATTCTAATGAACAAATATGTGGAATTCAGTCCACAATTACTTCAGAAACTGAACATTTGTTTCAAATGCACTTCAAGTTCTTGACCAAACTATTACACATGCAGATTTACTATACTACTACCACTGCATGTCTGGACACATACACCACTGAGCTGGACACATACAATACTTACTGAAAGGTAGCCTGAAGGAAAACAGACATCTGTGAAAATCTGGAGAGGCAAGTCAATGTTTTAGCAGGTCATTAAACTAAATCCAGTGAGGTATCCCCTTCAACCTTAATGTGGAGTCATGGTCCCAGCTGAGAATCTCAAAAGCATATTTTTCTGAATTATTTAATTAATGGCTAAATTAAGACTCCTAAAACTATTTTACACTTCACTTTTAGAAATCAGAACAACAGAGGCACTGAAGTGTTATGGCAAATACTTTCAAATCTAACAGTTAAAAATGAACATCTACATTAAACCAAGACACCAAGTTACTCAGCACTACATGGGTGTCTAAACTGGTGAGGCAGCATTTTTTTGAGTTTTAGAATGTGATAATGCAATAACTCATAACAATGCTATACTGATCTTGACTGTGTTTTTCTCCTGAAATCAGCAATCATATTAAATGCAGAAGAAACCACAAACCCTACAAAACTATATCAATACTCTAAGCCATGCCTGAACTTGAAGAGCTCTGAAATAAATTTGGGTCCTTACTGACATTTAATGATGTATCATTTTATATAAGCAATTTTCATAATTTTTTAAACTATTCAATAAACAAAAATGTACTACCGTTGCATCTTGTTTAGCAGTATCTTAAGTACAATTTATAGGAATGGCTACAAAAATGACAACATTATTTATGCCAATAACCTTCCTTAGATAAAACATAGGATATATTTAAATAATAACACACGTAACTTATTTGATAGTTTGCGTCCCCAAAATTACAAAATTCTCCATATAATTTGAATTTTCTAGAAAGGCTTTCAGATGAAAAGTCCTTATCTAAAACATCTTTCAAAGAGTTAACAACATAGAGACAAAGTCTGTCTGTGCAATTCCTCTTAATTTGTTTCTCTTCGTGACTCATCTGACATTTACACACCCTAGAGTAGTATGCATGTTGCTTGTATTACGTTTTTGTGTTTTCCAAAGTCTTCTGAGAAAATGGGATGTCAAGTTGACAAGGCAACTGCTAATTTGAGAAAAAACACAGCATTAATGAGTCATGTAGAGTCCTGCACCTGGGAAGAAACAAAAACATGCACCAGTACAGATTAGGAGCCTACTTGCTAGAAAGCTGCTCCATGAAGGACCTTGGAGTCCTGGTGGACTGGTTATGGGCCAGCAATGTGCCCTTGTGGCCAAGAAGGCCAGTGGTGTCCTGGGTGCATTAAGAAGACTGTGTCCAGCATGTCGAGGGAGGTTGTCCTCCCCCTCCACTCTGCCCTAGTGAGACTCCATCTGGAGTACTGTGTCCAGTTCTGGGCTCCCCAGTACAAGGAGAACAGGGATTTACTTGAGAGAGTCCAAGCAAAGGCTATGAGGATGATTCAGACTAGAACACCTGTCTTATGAGGAAAGGCTGAGAGACCTGGGGCTGATTAGTCTAGAGCGGAGAAGACTGAGAGGGGATCTTCTTAATGTATATAAATATATGAATGGTGGGTGTCAAGAAGAAGGGGCCAATCTCTTTTAAGTCATGCCCTTTGATAGAATGAGAGGCTATGGATGCAAGCTGGAACATAGGAAGTTTCACTTCAACATGAGGAATAACTTCCTGTGAGGATTACAGAGCACTGGAACAGGCTGCCCAGAGAGGTTGTGGAGTCTCCTTCTTTGGAGACTTTCAAGACCTGTCTGGATGCATTTCTATGTGATCTGCTCTAGGTGGTCCTGCTCTGGCAGGGGGGTTGGACTTGATGATCTTCAGAGGTCCCTTCCAAGCCCTAACATTCTGAGATTCTGATTCTGTGTATTCAAAAACATTTTTCTTATTTTTTTTATAATTAGAGAATCCATTAATCAGTTTGAATTGTTGATCTATGCTTATTTACATTCTTTAAGACTTGGAAAAAATCTTCTTGTCTTTCAATCTGAAAGCTTATTAATATCAAAACAATACTGTTTTTCTTGAAGGGAAGTATGTGTTTTTCCAAGTAAGTTTTCCACATACAAGAATAAATAATTATCTTAAAGTTGCAGTTATGTTTTGCTTTAGATTATTTTTCAAATCTCAACTTATTAGAATTCAACTATCAATCAGTTATATTCTGTGTGTCAATGTTAAAATACACACATAAGTCCATGTTCAGATAAAAAAAATATAATCAAAGGGTAAGTAGCAAACTTCACTATTTGGTGGCTGCATCTTATTCTTGTGACTAATACTTATTGACAACTTTGAAATGAATACAACAGAGCACTATTAAACTTTCTTAAATAAGTAAGAAAATTATACCTGTTCATAGCCCCTTCCCAATTTTTTCCCAAATCACAAGCTTGAATGAGATTTTCCTACTTAACAGGTCATTCTCCCTGCCAGTGCCTACAAATTTACTATATGTCAGCAAACAATAAAGATTTCATGTGTCTGCTGTCTTGATGTTGCCATCCACTAATAAGCAACTGTTGTGTACATTCAAACAGAAAACCTGCAAGATAAGACATGACTAACAATGACAAGAAATACCAAGAATTAACAAACTCAAGCTGTAACCCTATACGAGTGATTTTTCTTTAGAAAAATAATGAATTTTTTCTAGTACATTCTTTAAAACTTGGATGAACAACTGCTAACTGTAATTTAGAAGTTTAGTAAGAGCATTCTTTTAAAAAATATTTGAATGAGGTTAGTTTGTTAGTAATTGATCATATGTCTACCCTGTGATGCAGCCTCTTGTTGAGCTATCCCTTCATCTGAATTCTTGTCTTAGTAAAAGGAAACAGGAAATCTATAAAGCTTTTAACTGGGGCAAAAGCCAGGAAATTCTTGAACAACAAACTGCTTTATCAGAAATCATATTAAGTACTTGAGCTGCTGCTACAACATCCTCCTAAAATTTACAAAACCACAGAAATGCATTACTTGCATTGATTGAGAACAGTTTATAAATTACATTTCAGCTAAAATTTAATATTTTTGCTATGAGTTCCCTTTTCAATCCATTTCTTCTTCAAGAAGGACAATCCAATAGCTACTCAAACACTATCAAACCAGAAATATTATGAATATATGAGTAATTACCACTGTAAGATTTATTTTGACTGTGCATTTCCAGAAATGGAAGTAATTTAATCAGGAAATACTTCTTAAGGTACAACAGTGGATAAGAATTAAGCTTTAACAAGAGGATAAAGTAGAAAAAGGGACTAGGGAAAGGATACAACTGGTGTGTTCATCATAGTGCCTGCAGCTATGTGATCATGTAAGACTTGTAGATTAAACAGAATGATCTGTTAGAAAGGAAAAAATCAAGAAGGAGCAGGCCAACTATTCTTTTTTTCCTTTTCTTTTTTCTCCCCCCCCCCCCCCCTTTCCCATTGTATTATTCCACACCCCCCCCCCCAATTTTTTTAAACTCAAGAATGAATCTGCAGAAGATAATTTTCATCACACAACGTTCCAAATGAAATACATGCCCAAGGAACTTCCCAGATAGCAAGTTTACCAGTAAATAATAGCACGTTATGAAATAATGCCGTTTCAGAGGCAAAACAAAATGGTGAAACTGGCATGAGTTAAAAGTATATGTGTAGGAGTTCATGAGATGCAGAGACTACCTAATGTTTATTTATACTTCTCAATTAAACAGTGTACAAGAGAGTTCAAAATGGGGAAAGATTTTAAGCATACTTCATTAATTATCTAGTGCAGAATAAGAAATTCAGATAAGAATAAGTGGGAAATACAACACAAAAACAAGTCTGTGCAGAACTGAGAAAGTCATACTCAAAAAGCATATGGCCTTGTATCTCTAATTAAACATAACATAGACTGAAAGACACAACAGAAACTGTACTTAAAGAGAACAAATACGCAGTACCAGGGATGAGGGGGACTTAGGTGATTTCATAGATGTTTTCCAGCCCTAAATGCTGTTATATTCTTCTCATTCTACTCCTTTCCACTTTAACTCATTGACTGAAGTTAGTGGTGTTAATTCTTCACTGATTGCACATGATGAAAAGGTGCTACTATCTCCTGGTGAGTCACCTCGGAGACAGAAGTACATAATGAAGGTTTCTTGATTTGATAAAAGCTATTTTCAACAATGTAATATGCTTCACCTTATTTAACACCACCACATTGTGTTTGCATAAAAGAACCCAAACAACCCTCATGAAAGCTTTACGGCCTTGGGACAAATGGTTAAGGGATGAGAATCTCAGTTGGTTGTGGGGATTGATGAAGGAATAAACAAGTAGAGCCAGCAGATCAATACCTGGGTTCAAGCCTGGGTTAGTTTACAGGACACCAGGCCTGATGGCAACAGATGGGGTACACCTGTCTGAAAGGGGGGAAAAGATTGACAGAGCTTCAAACTAGATTTGATGGGGAAGGGCACAAAACTGGGCTCACTAGAGATAAGCCTGGGGGTGGAACACCAGTGTTTGTGGAATGGTATCTTTCAGTCTGCTGCCCAGTGGAGGCAGGAGATGGAGAGCCATGAGACAGCAAAGATCCAAGGGTTATTGATGGGTTAGAAACCCTTGAGGATGGCCAGGTAGGAATTATGGCTTTTCCTGAAGTGCATCTACACCAATGCACACAGAATGGGCAACAAACAGAATGAGCTGGAAGCCACTGGGCAGCAGGAAAGCTATTGATACAGTTGCTATCAGAGAAACATGGTAGGATGACTTGCACATCTGGAGGGCTGCAATGAGAGGCTACAAACACTTCAGAAGAGACAGGCAAGGCAGGAGAGGTGGTGAGGTGGCCCTTTATGTTAGGGCATGTTTTGATTGTCTAGAGCTTGATGACAGTGACAATAGAGTTGACTGTTTATGGGTAAAATTAAGGGGAAGACCAACAAGGCAGATGTCATGGTGGGAGTCTGTTACAGACTACCCAACCAGGATGAAACAGCAGACAAAGTATTCTCTAGGCATCTGGGAGAAGAAGTCTTGAGATCACTAGCCCTTGTTTTTGTGGGGACTCGCAACTTACCAGATGTCTTCTGGAAATACAGTACAGCAGAGAAGTAACAGTCTAGGAGGTTCCTGAAGCGTGTAGAAGGTAGCAGCAGAACTGCTACCCTGGGCTTCTGGAGTGCAGACTTGGGCCTGTTTAGGAGACTGGTTGACACAGTCTCTTGGGCAAAGGAGTCCAGCAAGAACGGCCACTCTTCAAGAGGAAATCTTAAAGGCGCAGGTTCAGGCCATTCCCATGTGCCAAAAGACGAAGCTGGCAGGGAAGAAGACCAGCCTGGCTGAACACAGAGCTTTGACTGGAACTCAGGAACAAAAGGAGAGTTTATGGGCTTTGGAAGAAGGGGCAGCAATCAGGGGGACTAGAGATGCTGTAAGACTATGCAGGGAGAAAATCATAAGGGCCAAAGCCCAGCCAGAGCTTAATCTGGCTACTGTCATAAAGGATTAAATGTTTTTCTATAAATGTATTAGCAACAAAACAAGGGCTAAGGAGAATCTCCACCCTTTATTGGACGTGGGAGGAATCATAGTGTGAAAACACGAGGAAAAGACAGAGGTACTTAATGCCTTCTCTGACTCAGTCTTTACTAGTAAGTTCACTTGTTCTCCGGGTACCCACCTCTCTGAGCTGGAAGACAGATACAGGGAGCAGCATGAATATTTTTAAGGGAGTTTCAATATCCTGTAGAGCATCAGTAGATTTAGTCTATTTATAGTTCTGCAGTAATGTTTAGATTATAGATATTAATCTATTCAGAGCTACCAAGCAATCACTGTATTATTGATTTCAGCAATAAGGGTTCCCCAGATTATTTAATATAGCACAGAGGTAACGACATTACCTATTCATTAAATGTCAACAACTTTGGTTCTTTCAATACAGTGTAAAACTAGTTCCAAAAAGAGCCATAGTAGTGCTGAAGGCAGTAAGGGTAAACCATCAAAAAGGTTATTGAGGGAAGAGAAAGACAGAGGGAAGAGGTCAGCATGCTGACTCTCAGAAGAAGCACTACAGTGTATTAGTACCTGTTGACATTTTTTTTTACAGCCAAACTATCAGGGAAATCTCTTTGGTCTTCAAAGACAATTTGCAATTATTTACAATCCTGCTGGATGTGGAAATATTTTTTGTTATATTTCTCTTACATAACCAATAGATACTTGCAGGGTATAATGAAACTACTCACTATTAGTTCTTAACAACTTATGTTAAACACTCAGGAAAACAGAATTCAGTTTTCACATTCATGAAAACTACTTTAGATTCTTTATTCTGTTCCTATCTTTCTTATTTGTGATCTTAAAGTTGATTGTGAGACACTAGTAAGGTACATCCTCAAAGAGATATGTGTAATTAACATGCCAGAAAACATTCATTTCAGAGAGCCAGTTCAGCATCTTACAACTACAGCTGTGCAACATCAGTTTCTCTCCTATACTTGAAACAGCTGTTCTACAAAGTATTGAATTTTCTATCAGAAACAAAACCTTGATCAAAAGATAACATTAAAATCAAGTTCCTTTTTTAAGAAATGAGTTAACATTAAGATGCATGATGACACTTACTGCCTCTTCCTCTCCTCCCTTCCAATTGAAGCTAATTTTATTTTCAATAATTTTACAGCAAAAACCAAACCCCACCTCAACTTTATAGCTTCAAATATTAGTCTCCGAACATTTTGATCTCAGGGCATAACTTCCCAAAGAGCCTTTTACAGCATACAGAGAACAGTGGACAAGGACGTCTCTACAGCTGTTGAGGAAGAAGCTCAACCACAGTGTTTGGGTACAGCTCTGGTTCAGTGACCACTGCTTATCATTTTGAGCTCTTCAGCTACTTTGACAATCCAACCTGAAAACATGCTCATTTCTCAGATCTTCAGTCATGCTGCCTGTCCTGGTTTGAGCTAGGATGAAGCAATTTACCTTTTACTGATTTTTTTTTTTTTTTCTTTCCTTTAGATAACTCTCTTTTAACTAGCAGCAAGTGTTCCAGCTAGTGGACTGATAGCACTGGAATGTTTATGTTACTGCTGAGACGTGAAGGTCACTTTGCTCTACTTTTTGAATCTGCAGCTCAGACACTACAGGAGCAAGGAATCATATCTGCAGCCCTCCCATAGGGAGGAGTGGACTAGACAGACAGCAAAACTGGCCAGAGATATTCCATTCTATATATCTACGTAAGCTCAGAGGAAGGTCAGAGATCACAGAAGACAACTTCCTTCCTGCTTCTCCTTCCCTTCTCTTCTGTCCATGGCCGGTGTCTGAGGAGGACTCCGTCCATCCATCACCATTGATCTGTGGGTTCGTGCATTCCTGACCCTCATCACTCTCCCCTCAGCTCCTGCCTGCTCTGCCGCTCCCTCCGGCAGCTCTGGGATACTTCAGAACTGCTCGCAGCTCAAGAGATGCTGTGGGAGGTGCTGGGGGTGCAGGGAGGCAATAGGGTTTTGCATATTCCTGCACATACTTGTATACATTTGTACGTATTTTCTTATCACTAGCATTTAATTAAAGCTGTCTAGTTTAGTTTTCAGTCCAGAAAGTCTCTTTCCTTCTATTCTCTCTCCTCTTTCCCCACCCAGGTGGGAAAGGGAGAGGATCAAGAGCATTATTGTCACTGGTTTAATTGCTGATCCTGAGACAAACAATGGCAGTGCCTAAGTGTTCTTCACTTCTACACATACAAACTAGGACTTATCATTCTAACTCTTAAAAGTGTTGTTTTCTAAATGTTAATGAGAAGTGGGAACAAACGCAAGCACTAGGTAAGATAAATCCCAAGCAACCTAAGGGATGGCAGTTTAGGGGAAATCAGTTAGGAAGTAAGCCCCAGGTGCTTAATAAAAACATACTTTGTATAAAACTGTTTTTTAGAAAGATTTATGCAGATACCTCTCCTCAGCTAACCCCAGTTTTGGACCAAAATGAGTAATTAGAGCCTGTTGAGTAAAAGAACGCTGGAACAGGCTGCCCAGAGAAGTTGTGGAGTCTCCTCTGGAGATGTTCAAAGCTGTTGGGATGTGTTCCTATGTGAGCTACACCTATGATCTTGCTGTAGCCAGGGGGTCACTTCCAACCCTGACCACTCTGTGACTCCATGACTCCACATAGCACAGACACAAGCATTTTCAGTGTACAAAATTTAAAACATAAATATTGAAAGCTTTCAGTATTAAAAGGAAAAAATAATGCTCAGTCCTAACTGCAACAGAGATGGACCACCAATGAAATATGTTACCCATAGAATCACAGAGTCATTAAGTTTGGAAGGGACCTTCAAGATCATCAAGTCCAACCATAATCCAATTACCATACCCACTAAACTATATCCTGAAGCTTTAAATGCTTCTTGAACACTTCCAGGGACAGCGACTCCCTGGTCAGCCCACTCCAATGCCTCACCACTCTTTCAGTAAAGAATTTTTTTCCTAATATCCAACCTAAACCTCCCTTGGCACAACTTAAACCCCTTTCCTCTTGTCCTATTGCAAGTTACTTGGGAGAACAGACCAACACCAGCCTCTCTACAACCTCCCTTCAGGTAGCTGTAGAGAGCAGTAAGATCTCTCCTGAGCCTTCTCTTTTTCAGACTAAAGAAGCCCAGTTCTCTCAGCCTCTCCTCATATGACATGCCCTTGAGGAAGTCACAATATTCACAAAGCATCTAAGTACAAATAATTTAACATTTAGTTACTGCTGTCAGTATGGCTTTCAAGTATTTAATATACTGACAAATGTGAACAATGCTCCTTACATTTGGTAGAGTCCATCACTACATTATAAAGCTTATTTCCATGTGACTACAATATTAAGCAAGAGGATAACTTGTGTAAGATTTGCCCTTTCATGGGTTTGTTGAGATGATGGTAGAAGCAAAAGCCTCCAACTGGTAAGAGCTAAACCCATATAAAGCTGTGGAAAGCAGTCACTGTCAAAACAGTTTATTTTAAACCATACCTATCTGAAGTTCAGGTAATTACTTAAATAACATATAATGTAATGAGAAATGCCACACTCCAGAAGGAACTAGGAATTGGTATTTTGTATTTACCTTTGGTATTCCCGAAGTGTCAAGCCAATTCTGGAAGATACTTTCTACAGTTAGCCCAGATCTTAAAAAAAAAATAAAAAAAAAATAAATTAGAAGTGCACATAAAAGTACCAATTTTTCCACAGGAAAATTAACCCTTTAGAAGCTGAGAAAAACCCTTAATTCCAAGTATTGGTTGTACTGCACTGGTACTAAATTCTTGGTTTTCTAATGAATAGTACCATCAGAGGTGACATGAGCAAATAACAAACAGATCAGGTCTTGTGTGCTTAAAACTCGTATGATAAATTAAGTGCTTATGAGGATTGAGAGACAATGTGTAAGATGGTAAATTTTATGAAACATGTAAAGAACAGGTGCTCTGCTTCTTGTTGAGTAGGTTGTTTGTTTCCTTTACAGAAAAAAAAAAATAAAAATCACAGGCAAGTAAATTTGCCTGGAGAGATCAAAATACAGTATTTTATTGCAGAAGCAGTCTAGATGCAAAGATAAAATATCAAAGAAAATGAAATTAAATACAAACTTCCTTAAACTTCTGAGTTGCAAAAGGCACTGATGCATATTAATTCTCAAAGTTAGCAAGTATCTAATAAATTTCAGTTTGATCTTCTCTGCACTTTCTTTATACCTTGGTAACATTCACAGTGAAGCCACAGAATAGTCTCAAGCCCCAACAAAAGAAAATAGTTCATCATGTAGGACTGAAATAACCACATGTAATTCTATTTCCCATTTTACTTTTGTAAGCAACATCTGTTGCATTTACTTCAACTGTTGTTAAAGTGTTCACAACTTTCAGGGAAACCAACTTAAATAATTAAAAAACACAATACATGATCCATGCAGTGTACCAACACTGAAAAATGAACTTGAGTAAGCCCTCAATGAATGTCAATATTCTGAGAAGAAGAGATGTGCATGGTCATGCAAATGGTAATGCTGAAACAGAGCTAGCAGCTAAGGAAAAATACTCTTATTTGTGCATTTAATTTGTCTTACCTAGGGATAAGAAACAAAGTCTCACAGTGCCAGCTTGTTTTGTTGTTGTTTTTTTCCCAGATACTAAGCTGAATTTGAAGACTGAGATTTCCTCAGGAAAAAAAAAAAATCCATGTAAAATAATAGCACTACGTCTGCTATGTAGTGCCTTCATTTAAAATATCTTATTTCTTTCAAAGCCAGTAGCAGCTCATTTCAAAACACAGCTTTGAAATGAGCTTATGATGCTGAGAGGAGTTGCACTGTTCTGACACCACACGAATCCAGACTGAAACGCACTAGTAAGTTGTTGAGCCTCTCCTGAAACTTTGACAGTTTTTTCAAGGGCAAAGACAACACTGCTATTTCCCTGCCTGCAGCACCTGCAGTTTCAGCTAAACACCTGTCATATAAGCAGTCTTCTTCACACTTTCACACACCTTTTCCTTTTTTTTCCAATTTAAGATAGTCTTGTTGGCATCTATCAAAAAAAAAAAAAAAAAAAAAAAAGGCAACTTGATTTAGCATTTTACAGGCATTCTTTATTTTGTTCCCAGATGTATTAGTAATATGCAGACTATTGCAAAGATCTACTCTGAATATGATGAGAGTCAAAAGTGAAAAACTGTTAAGTCCTCGGAAAGGTTTCCAATAACTTGTTGGGTTTCAGATCAAGCCCAAATAATAGATCACAAACAGATTGGTATTTCAAAACAAATGTTCTAGAGAAAGGACAGGGGCTGCAGTTCAGTGAAGGATCCATATCCAGATAGAGCACTTACCATCTGCTTACGTTGCAGTTAAGCATCTGTAAGGACTTAAATCTGGTGTGTGTGTGACTTCCTGAATGGCTTTCTGGTTAAGATACTGTATTGGACTGTGGGATCTGGGTTCAATTGATTAGCACTTTAACGGAGCTCTGACAAGGCTGGGCAGGTTTTTCACTTGCTTTGTACTACAGTTCCCTACTGTAAAATGAGAATGTTAGTACACCTGTTATCTCATCCTTTGTCTATTCATTTAGACGATAAGCCAGTCAGCACAGGGGTGATTCCTAACATGCATCTGTACTGTGCATGGGCCAGGCTCAATGCTTCTGTAAAAGCAAGCTCTGTAAAATACTAACATTAATAGTAATTTGAAAATTAGCATTATAAAAGATTACTATATAACCAGCTTTCATTGCACAGGGCCCAAATACATTCTACAAATTTTAACATAAACCCACTTAATCCTCAATCAAGGAGGAGAAAACACTTTTAATATAAGATACTGCAGCAAATATACAGTTCACATGAAAGCATAAAACGTTTTTGAAAGGAAGATAAAAAGTATCCAACTGAAAACACTTGGACAAGCTATCTACTTCATCTGGATATATACATTCATACACATCAGTAATTTTTGAAGTAAGCCATTCCAGCTAAACTAGTGACTTGATCAGTGATTCTGACAAAAACCTACAGCTTCCTGCATGTAAGATTTCCTTTGGTTTTGTCCAGCATCTATATTGTGGTTTACCAAAAAAATGGAAGAATTAAAAACACTGGAAAAAATCTTTCCCAATTATTTGCCTTGGAAGCTGGGTGCTTACCAGCTGTTTATCTTGACAAAAATCACCACATTCATGGCAATGTAAGTAGCATAGAAAGCAAGTCTGAAAGAAAGAGACATACATCTGTATAGCTGACTAGTTTGAAATGGAAGCATTATTTTAACATTCATTTAGTACTTAACTGCCTATTTAAGAAGTCATCCAAGGAACGTGGTTAGTAAGCCTGAGTTACTAACAGTACAAATAGCAGAGCTGTAACACAGGCCTTCTGTTGTTTATCATGTATTATTAAAATTATAGCTTTATTAGTACACTTAGTTACTTTATTGAATGAAATTAAATAAGAAATGCCATCAGAAAATCTCAACAGAACTGACTTGCTCAAAAAAATTTGCAGTTGTAAATAGCACAAGCTGCTGACTCTGATTTAGTTGAGGCTGGTGAAACTCAACCTCCCTTATAGGCCCTTAAAAACACTGAGTCTTTGCATGGCTCACTTGTTGGGCAGATGTGGAGAGGATCCATTTACAGCAAAGACTAAGGATGTAAACCTTGGGGAGAACAGTGACAGGGACTTTTATCAAATATAGTGCACTGTTAAAACATGTTAAGAGGGGGTTTTGTTGTTTGGTTTGGGTTGTGATTTTTTTAATAAAGTGAAGTTTCAAATTATATATGAGGAAATGTCTGTTACATGTGGGATGTATTGTAATTTTTCTGCAGAAAGTCCAAGATAATGTGAGGCTGTAGCCAGGGCATGTTATACTTTTTAAGGCTTTAAAAATAGAGAAGGATAATTACAGATACTTTTTTGCCCTTCTTGCCATTACCCCTTCACACACAGAATTAATCTGCCTTCAGGGCAAGTTAGGAAATTCTGAAGGATGAGAAGCTATTGCTAGATCTGTCTGATGTCAGTATTCGGCCACAGTCCAGAAACAGGAGGATCATGCCTTGGAGAATGGACTCCTACAGCTAACATGCCACTAAAATACAGTTAGAGCAGGAAGTGAAGTAGTTCTAGAAACTAAGCATATAATCCTCCTCCTTTGAGTACAGAAGGCAGTAAAATTCAGTGACTGCCACTTAAATAGTTACATCTGTATCTTGGAACTGTTCGTTGCTGGGAATGTACTAATAAATCTCTTGTAACTGAAAACTAAAGAAATTAAGTACTGGAAGAGTGAGAAGCTTCTAGATACAGTCTGCTGTATCCAACAGCAGAAAACTAATGTTGCATTACACCAATACAATAATTAGAGAAAATTTCCAAACTGTTGTACAACTGTTTTCTGCCAGCCTTAATCCTGTTCTCATTACAAACGTCTCCCATAAGCCAAATTCTACTCCTAGCTACACTAGTACCCTCTGTTGCCAAGCTGAGGGCAGGATTTTACTTGATTCTCTACTCCTAATTAATTTTTTTTTTTTAATTAAGTCCAGCCTCTATTACAGACTTCAGTATATTACAGTGCTTAATATTTTTTCAGTAAGAGGCATTTAGTTTTAGCATTAAAATTTTACTTCGTAGAATTGCACAGACTTGCAATGCTTTGTACACTACAACGAATTTTGTTGCTATGTCTTGAAATGCATTCATTACTACAACTGAGACTTCGTGCAAAAAAGCACTCATCAGCAGACGATCTGTAAAAATCTTTCATTTTTATTTTCCCTCCCTTTGCTTTAACCTTATTCTAGTATTTGTGTACTAGCAACAGAATACACTCAAGAATGAAAATATATCTTTGCAGCAGATAAGAAATAAAGGCCTTCTGTATGTACAGATGTTCTCTTATTCATGGCATTGCTGTTGATATCTGCATCTAATGTAATTTTGGCAGTAGTTAAGTTCAGATATGCTGTATGTGTGACTGTAAACTGAATTACCATAGATCTGAAATCCTGTCCATACACTTTGGAGTATGATGCAATGCAAATGGAGACATACTTCTTTTGCATTAGTCTGACTGAAAGTTTCAATATTTTGGCATGTTCCCAGGCCAAAACTCAGATGCTTATTCAAATAACACTTTTCACTGGCTTTGGACATCAGAGAAACACCAGTGAAAAAAAGGAAGGAAAACAGAGATTTTATTAACAAATAAATATATAATCATGCTATTAAATAATTCACTTTCCCATATATTCTATTTAATATTGCTGATTATATTTTGGCTGGAAACCCAAATCCAAGAATATAAGCCACATACCATCCCATAATCCTACATCACTGGAAAACGTGACGCCACCCAAACTAAGCTAACAATGCCACAAAACACACTGTCTCTAGGATACCTAGCTTCTCTGTTGCTCATCCCCTAAGAACAGAAGTGTTTCACTAAAAAATTCAATACACTTGACTTCTATGAATATCTTCTCTTGTCTTTTTTTCCAAACCACTCATCCAGCTTTATGAAGACTTTTGGAATCCTGCTCCCCAAACCTGCATTTTCCAAGTGAATACATTGGTAAAAAACCTATAATATGTGAAGCTCCACTACAGAAGAATCTGTATTTGTAGCATAGTCTGTAGCAGCACAGAACAAACAAAAGGATGAGCAGCATTAGATTCAAAGCTCTGCTAAACACTAGCTGTATCGTATTTGGCCAGTCATACAGCAGAATTTTGAAGGACATGCCAGGCAATTAACACTGGATTTCCATCAGTGCTTTCCATCCTTCCCTGTTCAGCATGCTGTGTGACACGGAGGGGATAGTACCAGACTACTGCTTGAAGAAAATTCATCATTTCTGGTTTCCCAGATACATACCAAAGAGCTGGCTTCCTTGCTCAAGGGTATCATGTGCCAAGCAGCTGGCAGGACAGTCCCAGATTAATTTGAGGGGCAGCTGTGCCTAGCACTTCAGGTCGCACAATGAACACAGGACTTCAATGCTGCCCTAAAATGCAAGTTAAAGGCACTGACTGCTTGGGAGGAGCATGGGATAGCAACAAGACAGCCAGTCTTATATTTTTTTTAGTATATATGTCTGAGAATTTTCAGAGAAAGATACACACACACACACTTGAAAAAAACAAGCAGAACAATACTAAGTGAAATCCTACTATTTCTGGCTAGTACAGCTGATAGTGAAATTTGATTTCTATTTTCTTCTTTGACTTTTCTATCCTGGTTCTCACTTACTCTTTTTGTTCAGGGTTGTCTTCCAACAGCATGCAAATAAAATCCTGGAAAATGAACAAAGCACCACAGTTAGTATGTTTACGAAGACATAACTCTGTGTCAGCCTTTCTAATAAGTAATGGATTTACAAAGACTGCAGACAACATAATGATAAGAAAGAAGTTTATATATCCACTATGGTGCTCTGCTCTTTGTTTATACAACAGAGATTATGTTTGTCAGTTTTCCAACCCACTCAAGGAGAAAGTGTCAATATTGAAAGAAAATGGGCTTGAAAAGCCTGCTGACTATTTTAACACAATCCCACATTCCCACTTTTATTTAATCTATAATACACACACATAAACTATATTTAGAACTGTAAAAGGCTGCAGATTCACATACTCAAAGGCTAAGAAGCACCAGAATTAAGGGTGTTTATGTTCTCTCCACTGTGCTTATGTTGTCACACTCTCTTTAACCACATAATTCTTTTGCTTCCTTATGCACATAGCTGATTGAGAAATCACATCTACTCCTCATTCCATGAAAAAATTCACAATATGGTTGCCAACTACACCAACTAAGGAATTATCTCTTCAAAGAAAAGACAGCTGGACTTTCTTTCATGTATTTACAAAGAAGGTACCATGCCAGTGGAACAGCATTACTATCACCCTCACTTATAACTGTGTTAAGTCCTCTTTGGAAAGTTACACCTGACATCACACAAAGGTCCTCTGGTACCACCCACTATACATGACCTAATTTTAATGACAATCCCTTTGACATAATTCATTATTCTGAAAAATCTCCTAAGAAGAGTATTTATTAATATTAATAACTCACTTTTATGCTACTTCATAAAGCAATACATCCACTTTATTAATATTAATCTTTGTGGAGACAAATTTAATAGGATAATTATGTTCCTCACTGCAATGTATGAGTGCAGGCTGACTTCTGATTGCAAGTACTTGAAGGTCTCAAAGAGTGTTTCCTAAAAGGCAGAAATCTCTTGAACGACATTCAACACAAGATGCTCTTTCTCTCTCTGATTATGGCATTGGTAGGGGATCAGTGATTGCACAACTGACACTACTGGTAGCATGGTTAAGCATTCCTCCTTTAGATTACAGGTGAGATTCAGGCTATGTTGCAGTGGCTGCAAAATTTACTTAGGTCAAAAGGTAAATTATGCAACACTGGGCTCAGTGTAGCAGTGGCAAGAAAGCCATCATTAACCGTGTCAGGAGTTGTTCTGTTCTCCCTGCAGTGTATTCTTGACATGATGTTAAAGCATGAAACTCCAGTATTTCATACTACTATTTGCAGTTCTGTGCCATTATTCTGTATGTAAACAGAGAACTACTGTCTCCTTCCATTTGTGGAATTTTTGTGTGAGGTAAAGAGTAAGCATACACAGAAATAAAGAATATTAGAGATTATCATTAGCATTGTTTTAAAAGTGTGTGAAAAGTAATACAGAATTGGTCACCCTTGACATTATGTGCACTCTCTCTGTATCCATTAATGCAGCTAGGTACCCGGGTGAGATTGCACCAGCTTTTTATAATCAATTGTACTGTATACTTGAGGATAACTCTCGTATTAGAAGTGTTTTTATTTCCTGTATAATACAGTATAAAATTAAACATTTCCTCTGTGAGTAAAGTTGTCTTCATTTTTCTACATATATATTAAGAATAAGGCAGTAAGCATCACTCTACACCACTTCTTAAAATTAGGATTAATTTATTCTGGTTTATTTTAGCTGTTTCTATTTTGATGCTCCAAAACAGAGTGGGAACCACCTAGCTCTTACTTGCATGGCTTTTAACATTTGCCTATTATCGAGTCAGTGTGACACATCCCATTATAGATATCAATTTTCAGTTGCTTATAATTTTGCCAAATTCTAACCATCTGGAATAAAATTTTATCCTTAGGCTATCCTCTTCTTCCTCCCCAGATGAAATGTTCAGAAGCGTCCAAGAAAAAAGTTAGGGGATAATGTGGGGGCTTTAAGCTTTGATGCCATTTCCTTAAGAGGTTCTAGTGGCTTTATAATTGGAAGCAAAGAATTGCGGATGACCACGGTCATCATAAATAAACACTGTATCAGATCATAAAACAAAATATAGTTTGTTTTCTGACTTTGTTGCAAGTAGTTCAATGAAGCCAGAAAAAAAATACAAATTAGAAATCACATGCCACGACAGTGTTGCATTACTAACAAACTGGCTTATATTCTTTATATTAAATAATCTCACTGTCCTACATACTCTTGTTGTTCTTCCCTGGTTGGAAATTCAGAGGCTAGAAAAGAACAGTTCTGTATGTACAGAAACTGTTATGCAGTTTGTGGAATTTTATTACCATCTGACCAAACTAAAAAAGCCTTTGAAAAATGAGTTTACACATTTGTTTAGGATTAGCCAGACTGAAGCCAACAATTTTAATCACAACTGCAACTTCAGTCTTCTCCTGAACAGATCGAAGCTGGATACGGACTATGAACTGAGATTAAGATTTCTTTGCACTGTTAGTGAATGCAACATGTCTGAACCAGAGGCAAAGAACAGTGGAGACTAATGACTGACAAGTAGGTTGGGAAATGTAATCTTCAGAACCCTAGATCTGTGTATAGAAGAAATTTTATTTGATGCCCAAAGATGCTATATTATTATTCCAGTTCTCATCTTGAGCAATGACCAGCACATTTCTACTCTTGATCTGCTTTGACGCACAAGACAGGTACTTCTTTCGGAACACATACTGATAATAAATAAAGAACACTGAATATTAAAAGACAAATTATATTCTCTTTATGAAAAACTCAAATCTGGATATTTCAAGTACTCTATGACCAACAAATACTTTCAGTTCTATTCTCTAACTGAAACATAAATGGGGTGCATAAGAACAATGGAGATTTTGTGACTAAAAGTGACAGATCTGAGAGGCCATTGAGTGGGCAATAAATAAACTCCAAATGCACTTATATCCAATTCCTTATGGAAATTATCCATTCAAAGTTAAACTATCCTTCTAAATTCTGCAGTTTGTCAATTACATAACTAAATGGTAAATATTACCTTGTCCCTTTTGGAAAATAAATAATGAGTACCCTTTGTAGGATCCTGTTTATTTTGAATTCCCTTTCCATTTATCTTCTTCCTTTTCATTTAACAAAATCAACAACATGTTGAAATCCTTCTCTTGGGTGTTTTGGTAATAAACCCAGAATGCTCCTCCAAAGATGTCAACTTTCTACCAAGAGCAGGCAAGGCTCCCCAGCTATATACTCTATTACCAGGTAGTAATCATTAGCCAGACACCTTAACAGTTTAAGCTGCAGACAACAGAACCTTTAACTAGCTCCAGTCAAATGCAGAATTTATTGACTGTTTACTCCATGCCAATGAACTGCATTCAAATCACTAGCAATTCCCTAAAGAAAAACTACCAATATTGTGGCAAACAAGAAAACAGCACATTCGAAGATTTGAGAAGGATTTGTGGTAAATGTCCTTGTGGATATTTAAGGTGGTATCAGCTTGCTGAATGGCCCTTCCCTGATGCTTCACTTACAGGGGTTATTGTCCTTACGTGGCACAGCTGCAGAAGGCAAACTATTCCTGCCTGAGCTGCCCACATTAACAGTACAGTGTTTTTACATAAACCTATATTAGAAAACTCTCCATACGAACAAGATTGAATTTGTCCACTTAGCCACAGCATGAATTACTAAGAGAAGCAAGTCTTAAATCACCCCAGCTATATTTGTAAAAGGTTTTCTGTCAGAGCCCCAGGTCTTTCACCAAAAATAATCTTTGTATATATCAAAACATGTCAGAGCAGATAAGTCCATTCAGGGACCAGTTATGTTGGAAAAATTATGGTGTCACTTAATTCAATGAACAAAGCATTGGCATTTCTCCTTATTGTCAGGAAGGTTCAAACTGGACCGGACGCAAAGAAGGAAAGGCATACAGCTTGAACACACCGTTTCCTAACGCTTTGACAAGAGAGTTTATGTTGTCTCAAGTTAACTTGAAAGATGTTTTTATAATAGTTATATTAAAATATATTATTCATATTTAATTGCATTATTTATTTAATTATATTTATTTTCTTGGAAGCTGAAAAAATTCTCATTGTCCACTAAAAATACTAAATATACCATGCCTAACAATTGTAATCAAACACAGTTTCATTCTATTTTACATGTATAAATCTGTAAGAATGCACATATATACCCAAGAAAAAGATAAGGAACTAGATTTGTTGTGTATCAACGGTTCTACATAGAGCTCTCAATTGTTCTTTGGACTCCTGTTTAAGAATATCCAGCAGATGCATTTGATTCTGATTATTTAAAATATATCTCACTAAATCAAACAAAATGGAGCTGTGATTCAGCACTAATAATACTCACATGCTTTGGGACTCTTGCCTTGTCAGTTTGCTCTGATCAGAATCAAAGAATTTATCTTTTTTCCTATCAAATGATACTGCATAACAAACTACCATGGAATGTTAAGCTTGAAAGATGCTAAATGGAAGCTAAGCAAATGGAAAAACTTCAGGACAGCAAAGGAGTCAGGGACAACTGCAACAAAAGTGGAAAGGCAAGAAGCTCCACAGCTGAAGACAGAGGCTCAAGACTTAATAAGTTCAGCAGCAATGGGAAGGATTTGTGCAGTCTATCAGAAAGGTCCAAGACATTTTCAAATATACAGGTCACTTCCCTGACAGGAGACAATTATATGTGTAAAACTTACTGCTTCTTTTCAGATCTTTGTTGCTGAGATAACTTATACCAAAATATACTTGATTTTTTTATACAACTATACTGTTGGACATTAAAATGTGTGACATGTTACCTGGCTTTTTAATCACTCATCTGTATTATAGATTACTATAAAAAATGTGAACTCCTCTTAGCTTCACTTCTCTGCTTTCTTCTTTAGTTCCATTTCTAGCCCTACTTCATTCTGATCTCTCTGCATTTTAAAATACACATTTTATCTTGTATAATTATGAAGAAGTATATCAACTAAAAGTTTTCTCACAAAAGAAGTCTTGCACACCCCACTGATAACCCAATGGTTCACTCAAGCTCACAGGTCAGTAAGCATGGAACAGCTGGGGCCAAAATGCAGAGACAAACTTTTGGTTAAACTTTTATCTAAAGAAAAGATTCTAGAGGTTGAAACATCAAAATACATGCACACTGCATTCTTAGACTACCAATTCTAGTCACAAGAATTCTACAAGCTGTTAGTTGATCGGTGATTTGAGTGTCCAGGTATCAATTTAATACAATTTTAATTTTTATTATAAAATTAATATGCCATTATGAAAACAGTATGTGCCTATGCAAATTGGTTTGCAGGAACATGTTGATACAGGTACATACACAGTGGGCTTGGATCCAGGCATCTGCCTTTAAGGCTTTTAAGAATAACATACATTATTTTTTTGAAGCACTGCCTCCTTAGCTGTCATTTCAGTAGAGCAAATTATAACTTTATCAGATGGATAAACTACAGACCTTGGGTTATTATTATAGCAGAAAGAACTACATGAAAATTCAAGTCTGCAAGCAATTAAATTCCCAAGGTGTTCTTTTTTCAATAACAAGCTAACAACAGCTTCATCAGTGTTAGGAGTATCAGCAACTTGTACCCCTTTCTATTTATTTATAGTCAGCAACACCCTATTCATTATTTCAAAAGTTTATTCAAAACAGTTACTAAGTGAATGCTGTCACAGAAATAAAAATGGACCTTTTTTTTTCTTAAATCCTTCTGAAAGATTCTGGACTTGCTTTACTCATTTTTGCTAACTCAACTAAAATAAACAAAACGTACTATTAAAAACATACTGAGCACACAATCAAAATGAAGGAAAAAAGGCAAACTGATTAATGTTTCACATCTGAAGTAATTTCCTTGCACCTGCAGCTCCCATCTAGGAAAAATACTACAAAAAAACACTGAAAACAAAACGAGTATTCAGAACATGGGCAATTATTTTCACTGTTTTTACTTCTTCTGATCCCCACAACTCCTAAAGCTATGAACTTTTACTATTATCTTGGACAAGGTGAAAGTACACGACTATGACATTTAAACTTCACATTTGCACCTCTATTTATTTTAAATCTTTTATTAATTTAAACACTTTGAACTAACTTCACTGCTTCAGCATTTGCAGTTCCTGCCTTGATTGCTTATCTATCTGTAAGACACACTGAAATACATAATTTTTTTAAGATTTCTTACACAGAAAGTAAATGCATTAACAATTGGGTATAGCCCTATCCCTGTTTCATTTTTAACACAGTTATGAAACAACAGCATGACATTAAAATTTTCTCCCTGGCAACATCAATGAGAGCTGGATTTATGCTGCCATGAAACAAGGTAAATGCACAAAAAGTATACAGTAGAAGTTATGTAGCATACTGTTCTTTCTCCAGCAAATCAAGGATCTGCAGAGGAAGCAATGTATTTTTTTTTTTAACTGTATTGAAAACATCACTATGGACATACTGCTACAGGAGACAATTCCAGAAGGACAAATTACCATACCTTTCAGATCATCAGCACGTAGAAACACTGACCTTTCAAATTATCAAGTTTATTTTTAAAAAAAGTTCATTATTAGCTTGGTGTCCAAATTATGTTATCACTGACCACTAGCAGGTAGGAATTTCACCAATATTGCCAAGTTAAAATTACATCTCTCTTTTCAACACAACCAGAAATAGTGATTAAGATATCAAATGGAAAGTTTAGATAATTTGTTTTTTCAGAACGTGACGAACAATCCCAAGCACAGTACCTGAGAAAGGACAAGCTGCCCATGGAACTTATTGACAAATTTTTGTAAAGATGCAAAGTATGAAGCCTCTCCTATTGTCCTTGCCAGAGACCGCAAAAGGAAATAACCCTGCAAGAAATGAAGCCAGAAACAAACAGGATGCTATCAATTTGCTGATACCTAGAAGAAGGAAGTCTTTATCATATTAGCAAGGCAATTTCAATAAAAATCAGTTGGCAACACTCACCTTCAAATAGTGAACCTGCATGAAGGTTTTTTCTGCTTTAAGACCATGTTTGACAATAGATGCTCCAGACTCACTCAGTTCTCCTGTGCTCTCCTTTTTGGGCCTAAAATGGCAACACACTATTTAAGTCTTGGAGAAGTAAGTAAAGGAACAATTCATAAATTACACATTTTCATAACTGAAAGCACTGTAAACAACACAGTAACACCTGCGATTATTTCAGTTTTTTTCTTTACCCTAAGTAAATAACTTGGCTTAGAGAGACAAACAAATGTAGTATTTTTAACGCAGTATTGTACATAGCTGACCAAGCAGTTGGGGTATAAACAAAATCCATCATCAAGCTGGGGTACTTTTTTCACAGCCAGCATGACATCACCTTGTATGCCACTGTACAGTGCACAGACACATTATGAATTAAGAGAAACAGAAGAAGGGGAAGAAAGGAAAGGGGATGGGAAGGGTATTGAACTAATGATGTTCAACTAGAGGTTGAACGTTGGCTTAACAGTTTACATGACTTGCAAGAAAAAATTACTTGTAAGAAAAATTACTTGCAAGAAAAACCTCTTTCATCTACATGTAATATACTGCAGAAGAAATAATGTTTGTTCTGTTTCAAATTTTTGCAATGTGAAGTTGGAAGAAAAGTAACTGAAACTTTAAAAGAGCAGGCCTTTCACACACACAGAGGTTTAGGGTTTAGACACTAATGTCTAAAACAAACTTACATCTTGTCTGCCTGATTTTAAAATGTAAATTTGCAGCAGTAAAGCTTGGAGGACTTCCAGACTCTTATAAGCACAGAGTGAAACTAAATGGAAGCTATGCAAACATTTTTTCTTCATTTGTAAGCAGTGCCTTCACAGGTATATTACTGAAGAGCCCCCTAGCATTTATTCTGCCATCTAGAAAACAGCCAACAGTGGTCTCAGAACAGATGTCTCTCTTAGGAGCCTAACTCTGTGACTGAAACAACCTCTCCAATTCTAAGTGTGGACTTTGAAATGGCTGGTCTTGGAAACCAAACATCTTTCCCCCCACTTCTACAAAACAGGGCCAACACATTGCTACCACAGCAATGCAGGATTCTTCAAACCACATCACTCACACACTTCTCATGAGCTAATAATCCCTGTGATCAAATTTCTTTCTTATTTATGTCTGCTCTGAGTAAAATATTGCTCCTTTTGTGTATCTGTGTAGTGATTTTGCCTAGACTGCTAAGCTGTTTTTTTTTCACCTCTTAGGCACTGTATTTAGGACCTGCACACATGAAATTCACTTCACACAGTAATTTCTTTACAAAATTTAACTGCTTGAAATAAAATAGAAAAACAAAATGTAGATTCAATATTACAGTCTTCCTAACACAATCCTTTACTATGCTATAGTTAATATTTTCCTTCAAGGAAGAAAGGAGGAGAACAATAACTGATTTCTTATTGTATGGTAACTGCAGTTATTCAAGACAACACAACAGTTGCAGACCAACTGCAGAAAAGCAGAGGTCTACCCATTTCCATTTTGGGTAAGTCTCCTGATGGAAGACATGCTGGTATTCCATAAACAACTCTTCATCGTTTTCTGCATATATAAAAAGCCCAAGCCATGTAATTTCTCTCATAAGAAATAGCCCAGTCTACAGACTTAAAAACTGGAGTTTAAGCACAGGCTACAGGATCCACTCTAAACTGAAACACCTCCCATCACAAGTATTCTAAATTAGGCAGCCATGCTTCCTTCCTTCCTCTTCCAGCCTTGTGCTTGTGTAGATACCAGTAGGTGACTAGAAAGCAGTAACCCATCTGGATGACGATGCTCAAGAATTTCCTTTTGCAAATAATGTATACATACCCCATATAATGTCTGCAAAAGAGTGTAAATACATAGCAAGCAACCTTGTTCTCATCTATCAGTACTTCAGCACACTATTTTACAGCAATGCTTAGTATATTTGCAACATATTGAAGGTTCAGCCACTGGAAGTTTGTTACACTGACCTACAAAACCTGGCATCCAACCTAGATGATGAAGCTAGGCATAATGCTAAAGGCAAGTTGATTGAAGGTATTCAAGCTGCTACCTGGCACATTTTACATATTGGTAAATTTTTCAAGGAAGCAAAGTATGCTTTTAGTTTGCCAGGCAGAGAAGTACATTCTACAAGTAAAAGTACAATTCATCAGGAAAACCTTGGAAATAAAATGCTCTGATGTGCTAGGTAGTAATGAAAACCTACATAAAGACCACAAGAGACCACCTGAGAGGCATGTTTCCTCTTTAAACATCTACAGAGGAGTCAGAGAGCACTGCTTCAGAAGGAGAATGGACCTGACTCAAATGGAACTCAGAGTCAATTAAGAATTAGACATTCACACTGGTTTGTCTTAAGGAAGATTCACAAGCTGATGTTCATTCATAACAGCCAGGAAGTGAAACTACCTCAACACCAGCTTTATTCCACAGAACAAAATGGACTTTTCTAGCTTTGCTTTCGTAACATTAGAGGCTGGATGAGAGTGGTGATGCTTGCCAGCAGAATGAATGCCAGGGCATATTTCATGTTTGCTTTTGTCATTGCAAGTTTGCTTCAAACTCTGCAGTGAAAATACTTAGGATTCCGTCAAAAGTCTTATCCTGTATGAGTACCACAGTGTCGCAAATTCCTTCTTCATTACCAAGATTTGATGGTGCTGCCTTTCAGAACTGCTGCCCCCTGAAAAGACACATCTATTTTTTTTCATACCTGACTTCTTTTTTCACAGGTAGCTTGTGAGATGCAACTATAGCTACATAATATCAAATATCCATAATAAGAAAAAATATCCTGTTGATGATCAGTTTGCTGAGTGGCTTTTCCCTGGTATGAACAGATAGTAATTTGCTGGGTAAAAAGAAAAAAGGATCAGCTGA
>NW_009952160.1:120114-122083 GCF_000747805.2 Chaetura pelagica
TTCCTGCTGTCAGGAGAAAGCACAGAAAATCATATGATCATCCAGCAGGGAACAAATAAGTAACTGAAGAACTCTTATGCTTCCCAAGCTTATGCTTAGGAAGAGTGAATTTGAAACAATTTGTCATTTTTTGTATTAGCATTGAGAATACCACCATGGAAAAGGTCAACAGCATGCTTATTACAGAGACTTTATTTTCCTAACTGTAGTAGTCAACAGAAAGCTGAAGTTTCAATTTCAAGATAAATCAATCCTTTCTGAATTTCAAACTGCCAAGGATATTTTGGTGCTTAGAAAAAGTATTTTCAAAATTTACACTGCTTGCACATTTTATTGAGTAACAGCTGCCTAATTAAAGCAAAAGACAACAAATGTGATTCCATAATGTTGAATCCAGATAAGCCTCATATCCCTAGAACTAATGTTCCTAAAAATAATGTATTTTAAAAAATTTTTTAAAACAACAAACCCAGTGTCTGTAAATCAGTACTAGTGTTGATAGTAATTGTATGACAGCTAGCGATGTCTTGCTTTTGCTTTTACAGCCATCATCAAATTGCACACGTTCAATTGTATAACTTTACTGACCCTGCCTACACATAAGATGTTCATCTATATTCATCAATAAACATGAACTAACACACATCAGTGAAAGCCTGCACTTTACATAAAGATGGTGACACTTTTTCAGATGACATGAGGTCATGGAGTGGAATTTCAATGTCAGTAACAGTGGCCAAAGACAAAATGCTTTTAGGTCCTACTATGAAAGCACAAAACGAAAGGAAGGCCTCAAAATTAATAAAATGGCAACAGTCTTCCAAAAACATTCAGAAGTTGATTATACAGAGGACAGATATCAATTTGTTCTTCACTTCGACTTGGTGAAAGAAAAAGAAGAAATCCACATTGTTTGAAATAAACTGTTCATTAGCAAGAAATTTTTAACTGTAAACACTAAAGTAGTTTAGCTAGGTACCACAGAAAATTTTTTATTGGAAGTTTTTTAAAACATGTTAGCAAAAATGTCTTAAGATGGTCTGTGTATACTGCTCATATTTCAGGATGGGAGAACAATCTGCATAATCTCTTGAAATCTGCACCCGATTTGGTCAGTGTAGGACTAATTTGAGTTAGGGTTAGTAAACTTGTCTTTCTTGGTCAAAGACTTTTGTAGTGGTGATATTACACAGTCACCCAAGATAAAAAGACTATCGTAGTTTCCCAAGATACCAATCAAAACAGCACAGGTTATTAGTCATTAGCAAAGCATGAATCTTCTTTTGATCTAAAGTCTTTAGCTATGTAAGAAGAAGCCTTGAGCTCTGCAACTGGTATCTAAAGACCAAAATCTTGTTTAAATAGCATTATTAGTTGTTTCTAAAGAGAAAGTAGATTAATATAGTTCATTATACTTTTTCTTTTGTTGTTTGAGGCTTCACTCAGCTTAGCAGTTAGACACCAAGCTCCTGTATGTGCTTGTCTAGCCTCAGAAAGTGAATCTGTTCAGGCTTCAGTGAACTTTGTTCAGGACATGGTTTGTTTGTTTGTTTGTTTGTTTGTTTGTTTGTTTGTTTGTTTGTTTGTTTGTTTTTTGTTGTTGTTCCCTGAATAGAGGCTCTTCTAAACTGCTTAGAGACATTTTATATCAAGCTAAATCCCATGGTTTTGGAAAGCTTTCTACAACAAAGAGAAAAGCCATTGCATTATACAGAAGATTAATAACCTAGTCAATTTAAGTTGACTTCTCTTTTTTCTTCCAAAGGAATTAAGGAAAGGCAAAGGATTTAATCAGATTATTTGGATACATACCTTTGAAGGGAGAACATGGTGAAAAACAGGAGAGAGAGAACTTCCAAAGCAAAAATTATACTGTCATGTTGTTACCTTAAAACTTGCAACTCCTCTTCAGAGTTCTGAACCTCATCTCTGAGTCGTCGCCAACGAAGTAAAGCTTTCAATTCCTGCT
>NW_009952160.1:122105-145902 GCF_000747805.2 Chaetura pelagica
CTGCTTGGTGTACAAAACACATAGATCACTGATTTCTGTTTCCCAACATACAATAATAATTTTCCAAAAGAGAAACTTTTTGTTTTCCTTCAATATGCAGAAAATGCAGTAAACAGCACCAATATTAACTATTAAAAAAACCCAACCAAACAAAAGCGAACAAGCAAAAAACAAACAAAAACTCCACAAAAACCACACAAACACAACAACAACAAAAAAAAAACAAACAAAAAACCCAAACAAAACAGTTGCTGCTATAAGAGTCAACAGTAGCCCTAAGGAAGACAGAAGCCTCACTGTGTGCATCAACTCAATAGCCAATTAAATATTTCTGTCTGAGGAAAGAAATGGGCATATTGTTTTCCTTTAGTCACTGGCAATAAGCGAACTGAATGTACAGTACAGATACCTGGCACATAAGCTTGGGTTGCATCTTCACTCTTTCCAAACTTGCAGGCAAGAACTTTGTGTCCTGACTTGGAGTCCTCTTTCCTACTACATCTGACACATTTGTGCAAGCTTCCTATTTTATTTTCCAACATTTTCATAGTGTTAAGAGAGATTCATGCTTACAAAATAGATGCCAAGTTGTCATCTTGCAAAAAACAACTAATTTATGCTTCTCTGTTACAAGAAAAGATGGGATATGGAAGAAAGCAAAGAAGCTAACATTATCCTACATTACACCAATATTTCAGTCAAATAAAGTTACTGTCAGGCACTATGGAATATATTTATAATCCTACAACTGTATGATTGCACAGCACCAAAACATCTCATAAATTCTAAAGGGGAGGGGAAGTAATAATGTATTTTCTGAGCTTGTAATTTAACAAGGGCACTAATTACCCTGTTGTTGCTTACTCCCTTCCATTCAGCTACATGGAGAGGTGTCCACTACAGAGAAAATGTTTTCAAGTGACTCACAAAGGTATGGAATTAATGTGAACTGCTCACAGCAGAGGAGTGATGCTCAGTGTAAAAGCAGAAATGTGTTTTAGGACCAGAAGGGAAAAGCAAATAGTTTGGACAGCCTTCCTCTCTTTCTTGTTCCAGAAACACAGTATGTGACAAGGAATTCTGTTTTGTTTGGTGCTATAAATATGCCTGATACTTCATAAATTGGAGGCTCAGAAGGGCATACAATGTCTGCTGCTAGTCCACCTGCTCGTCCACAAATGAAGCTCTGCATACTTAACAGACAGAATCAGGCCCTGACATAAGCACAGGAAGAAATTACTAATACATTAAATTCCTGAAGAAGCAGAGATACAACAATAAGAATTGTATCAGGAACCCAGCTAACATGCAATTTATGAGCTTTTAACTTTAAGGCAGACAATGATTTCTAAGTCGGCATGAGGGTAACTCTTGCTGGGCACTGTAAGAGAAAAAAAGTGTAAGTGCTGGTGTGCTATTCTATCAGCTCCCACTTTGTCTTGAAGTACAACTCTCGGCTGTCCACTGGAAAAAAACAGACCACTTTCATTAGGTACCTGGAGTATTACAGTAAACTCAGCTAAATATTCCATTTTCAGGAATACAAAGAAGTGGAAAGAATGTGGAACAACTGTTTGACAACTGAATTGTAATAACTGAGTAGTACATTTGTGAGAAGGTAGTAACTGACAAACATGTTTACACTCTCACTTGCACTGACCTCTACCTCTGTAAAAATTAGTGCTCATGGTGGACAAGAAAGGATTTATTTTTTTTTTAAATCAAGTTACCATGCAAATTCCAGTATTATTTTAAAAGACTTACAATCATAACACAGAAGTTTAATTTATAGCTAATTCACAGCAAGGTATACGATTTTGCTTTCCACAAAATTCAACTGATAAGTGACATAACCTTACCTGTTGTGCCCTAGCCCAAAAGACATCTTCTAAAAAAGTGGCAAACCCTTCACTTATCCACTCTTCAGTCCAATCACGAGCACCAATGGCCAGTCCAAACCAAGCATGAGCAATTTCATGGCACAGACGTGTTCCACAGAGCTGGCTCCCTCCAGGTAATATGCTTTGTGACAGGAAGATGATGTGCGGGCTGCACAATAGGAATGAGTGACAAAATACATTATTGACCTGTTATAACATGCCTTGCATGGACACAACAATGTATTTACTTTGTTAGCCTTGGCAGCCTCTTATTACTATATGTGTGCTAGGTCATGACTAACAGTTTATTGCTCAGACTTTTTTAGGTTGTACTTTATTGTTATATGGCAGATAACCAAACTAAAATTCTGCCAAGCAGTTGTTTTGTATTCAACTGTCAAACAACCATTATGTGTAAGAAGTAACTTAAACCAAAGTTTTATATTTTTGAAATTACAAGACTGATTTATTTCAATAGAAGCATTTATATATTAGCAAGGATAATAAAAGATGAGCAGGTGTGAATATAGGCAGCAAGCATTTATCAGTTAAAAGATCAAAGCTGGAAATAAATAAAGCAGAAACATTTTATAATGAAAACAAATCCCTATTCACAAAAGGTATGTATAGTAAAGCACACAATGTGCTTGTTAAAACTTTAAACAAGCTAAAGAGATACCATCTGATGGTAACAATTGATCATTTCTGCATTTGCAGAAGGATAACATCCTTTACCACAAGCACTGAAATGAGAAGACTCTATATTCACTTAACAGATGCTTACACAACAGAGAACAATCCAATCTGTACCTGCTTTGCAATCAAGTAGTGTAAGAAGAAATTGGGGAAAAAGTTGTTACTAATTAATGCTCTGCTATTGAAAACACAATGAATTGCGAGTCACTGTAGTACCCAACTCATGTTCTGCCGTAAGGCAATTTCAGCTGTGCTTACAGACATAACATAATATCTTGAAAGTTACATAATTTTTGAAATTAAGTACATTTAGGAAATAAAAGGAGCACAATTAAGCCCTCTGAATAACACGCAAGGGTTTAGCAAGGCGTTGTCCCACAGGTGGGCACAAGCGCAGACCGCTGTCTGCAGAGTACTTCTGCACTGTTGGCATCCATCATCTATATTTCAACTGTTTTTTCAACTCAGTCAGTTAGAAAGGAAAAAAAGCATTATGGCAATGCCTTCAAGACTACAGGTCTTTAAAAATAAGTCTAGCTTTATGAGCATGGGAGGGGAGCACATGGCCTTAAGACATTTCCAAGAGTCATGAGCGTTCCAAAGAGCTTCCCCACCCAGCCTACCCTTCTGTTGGAAATGTTAAAACACCCACAGTTTTCTTGCAACCAGTTGAATGTCTGGAACTGAGACCATGAAATATGATACTCACTTAAACGCAAAAACATACTCAATAACCATCT
This sequence comes from Chaetura pelagica, assembly GCF_000747805.2. Lineage (NCBI taxonomy): Eukaryota > Metazoa > Chordata > Aves > Apodiformes > Apodidae > Chaetura > Chaetura pelagica. The sequence goes on from NW_009952160.1 coordinate 125,422, forward strand.
TATAAAATAACAGTCAGTCAGCAGAGCAAGTTAACATATTTCAATCAGCTTGCACTGTAAGAAACAATATAAGAAATTAAAGCACTAATAGAGGAAACAAGTCACAGAGAACAAAGCAAGAAAAAACAGTAGCTCTCCAAATCTTTGCCAAAAGAAATTTTGATTAAAAGAAGTGTGTGTGCGGGGAGAAGTGCAAGCACAGAAGCTGCAAAACATGATTAACCTTTTCTTATAAAGCTCCTGATGAGAAGAATAACTGCAGCTTCAGGGGTATTACTTTGGTTAGTTTTAAGTAAATGACCCCTAACTGTGGCATGTGTCCAGTGCTACAAAGAAAAACCACAAAAATGGACCAAATAAATAACATTCCAGACATACTGCTGGCAGTGTTTCTGCCATTTGGTTAAGCAAAACAAAAGTAACTTCATGCCTCATAAACAGGCTTAGAGAATGGTTTACATGTTAAGTATACTGTAGGTAAATACACAACAAAAGTAAATATTTTGTTTCTTGCTTTTTCCAATCACTCATATAAAAGAAATGCCTTAACTCGACCATCTTCTCTTTTATGTAAGGATTGCAAATCACTTCACTGACAAAAATGTATATGAGTTATATTTTTAAAAAATATGAATACAATTTTCTACAAGGCCAAAATAAGATTATATGCTGTAGCAGAATTTCATTGTAGAGTCTGGGAACAGCCTTTATCTTCCTTTACTGAGAACACCTTAAATGATTCCTTTCATTTTGTTTGCCCTTACCATACAACTTTATCTCCAATTCAGAGCCTCATGTAACAATACATGACTGCAGAGCAGTGCAAAGTTCCCATTTATCTTAAGAGTATTTTTATCAAAGACTGAACATGTTTCTGTAATATGTCAAGCATCTATTAGTTTGGGGAGATGTCTAATTCTGTGCATTAGTTTAAAATACATATTGTCTGTTTCCAATGTATGTTTGAATTCCAGAAACTCTACCTACCTCTACTGATATGAACCAAATCCACATTTTTACATCATCCAGAATGCGCATGTTATTCACTCCAAATAGTTACTACCAGTGCTGTTCCTAATACATTTGATAATTCAGGGAAGTGTCTATGTGAAAAATAAGATAATCAGGATAATGACTGTCACATTTTAATGTTGGGCTAGAAATCAGATGAATGACAGATTGCTCTCTATTAATGCCCTTCACTCACCCTACAGAGAAGAGAGAGGGAACAAGGGAGAATGACTTACAGGTTAGAAACTAAACTACACAGCTTTAATGAAACAATGGTGATGAAAAGGAAAATAATAAAATATATACAAATATATGCTCATATCACCACCGAGGCTGCAGGGCAGGCCTTGGAAAAGTCCTGGATTAGGCTTCTGGAGTCAGTGGAACACACAGACTGGGATCAAACACAGAGGAACGGATGGAATCCTGCCAGGACACCAGCCATGGAAAAAGGGAGCTTCAACCTGGTGATCCCTCAAATTCACACTATGTGTGATATGTATGGGATGGATTACTTTGGTTAATTTTCATCACTTGTCTGGTCCACTCCTTCCCACAGGAGGGTTGCAGGTGTGACTCTTTTACTCCCTTCTGGTTCTGGAGTGTAAGATGCTTTTCAGAATCAAGCAATGGCCTTGGTTCTGCACACATTCTCCAGCAGTAACTATAAACATTGGGCATTATTAGTCCTAGAAGCAGACACAGACTGAAAAACATGCTGTTAATTTCAGCAAGTGCAGCAATATAGAAGGGGCTTGACTGCAAAATAAAACCACTAGAAAGAAAATTGGATCTATCTTGGTTTAAACCAGGACAATTACTAAGTTGCAACAGACAAAAAAATTGTTTGTTTGGGTTTTTTACCAAAATAGGAATTTGGCCCTCCTACCATGCATTTGATTTACTAGGAACAAAAAATAAGGCTCAATATGTGTTGCTTTCATTGGAATTGAAAAGGAAATAAATCCATTCATACACTAGGAATGGACAAAAGTGACTCACCTCAGCAATTACATCAAGACCTGACAAGGTAGATGCAGCTTATAAATGCTTTGAGCTGATGTTTTCTCAAGTCTGGCCCAAGTTGCTAAAGCAGGCCACAACAGGCTAGCTGGATGTGGTAAGGAAGATGGGAAACCTCTCCCATCTTAACAAAAATCCCACCAGTCCTTCCCAGGAAGCTGGACAAGTTCCCAATAGCTCTTACAGAAAAATAAGTTAATTACTTGTTTTCAACAAGTATAGACTTGGTTCCACTTTTAAAGCAAAAGGTTATTATTCTGACCAGAGTCACACCCTCATAATCTAGATGTTCACGTAAATTGACTGAAAGAAGGAACAAGTTTCCTCTCCCAGTTAAACTGCCATTAAGGGAAATCTCAACACTGCAACTATGGTATAAATGCATACAAAGGAAAAACTGAGCCCCAAAGAGAAAGAAATTTTTTTTGTGTGAAAGGCCAAAAGATCCTGATGTTTCAGTGATCCAATTGCACCCATGTGGATGTTCTTAATTATTAACAAATGAAAGTTTCCAGTGAGTCCTAGAGCTTTGAACAGTAATCTGACCAACTGAGAGGCCAAATCTCTAAAAAGCAATTTTCTGAAAGCTTTTTCTCTAGCTTATTACCTAAATGCATGTGCTGCTTTGCACACAGGCTGCAGCAGTGCGCTTTCTCTGGCTGCACACACATCACCAGATGAGACACAAAGGACAAACTCAGAACAATTATATGTGCACGAACTTAAGTATGTATTTAGGCTAGAAACATGAAGCTCATTTCTAACAGACTTACTCCATTCCTTTTGAAGTAGAAGCCTTTCCCTCTTAACACACAGGAATTTGCAGCTACATTTTCTTATGCATTTATTGAAATAACTGAGCCAAGCCCATATCAGCTGGAAAATTATGCTTCTGGAGTAAAAAGCTACAGACAAAATCACTGTTACAGGTGGAAGGTATATGATTAAAAAATATTTTTCTTGTTTTGATAGTACTCCACATACTGCTTAACTTTTCCTGTTTAGAAAAAGGTAGTCAGAAAATGTGTTAGACAGTTACTGTACTTCTAGAAAAACCATTCTTCAACATATAGAAAGCAACAGGGGAAATCTCTCTAAAAAGATTTTCATAGGAACACATTAAGGTATATGTTTACAGAGTACTGGAGTTTGAGAAAATTAGACAATTAAGTAAGAGCTCTCTACAGTTTGTGCCATCTCTCATCAGTTGCCTTCAACCTAGATTAGTCCAGTGATTCAAAGAACAGCATGAGCGTATTGTCTGTGGTATCTATAGCACACTTTGAATGTCAGCTTAATTTATCCTTGAGGACACTTGTGCCATTCGAATTGCAGATAAAAGAACATGCCAGCATTCTGGTATGTTACAGTCCATTACTGAGAGAACAACAGAGAAAAAACACCTTTTAAATCTCCTACACTCATAGTGTGAAAGAAATTCAAATACGCACACTGATGCAGCTATAAAGGAACTGGCAGCTGGAATGCTCTGACCATTATTTCAGAAATAAAATTCCTTCATAAAATTTTCCCTTCCAATCATCATAATGGGAAACCAACAAGTGACTGACAGTTACAGCTGAAACTCATTCTAGAGCAGATTACTAACTTTTTACTCTATGAATCATGCAATAATACAGTAGGGTAGGCAATAAGGAAAGAAGAACAATCACATGTGTTGGAAAAAGGGTGGTACCAGCCAACACAGTATAGCAATTCAACATTCAAACTTCAAATTTTAGGCAAGTGCCTAATTAATAATCCGAACACCTGAGCAGGAAGCAGCTGCTCCACGAACTGGCAGACAATGACTTGAGCGTTGCTTATTTTACCATAACAAACCAGTTTAGTCAGGATGTGCAAGGGTGAAACTCTCTCAGGAGAATCTCTCTTTATTTCTGTTCAACTGAAAGGCTGGTACTTGGCATAAAACTCAAGAAATTATACACTGAATGGAAAAAATGTAGCCTAAGCTCAAACAGCTGCTAACAACTAGGTTTGTAACAACTCTTGATACTTCTCACTGTGTCTTATCCCATATTATACCAAATGAAAAGCCTGGAAGTAAAAACCTGCATAAAAAGACAGCATGTATTTATCCCATAAAACTGTGACATACACCTCTTTCCAATGTCTTTAGATGTGCAAGTCACCTATTTATTTCATTTGTCTAGACATTATTCACAGAAGAGATTTTATAAATTTTCTTTGGATATGAAAATAGGTCTGGAACATTATAACAAACAAAAATATATGAAACCACACTGAAAATATTGACAAGAGTTGGCAAATGCCATATTTATATGCCAGAAGACCTAACTTTGCTAATGCAGAAGGACCAGTCATACTAACATGAACAAAAAGCATACACACCTTATGTGCTTCAAAAAATGGACAAGGAATTTAATGTAGTCACAGCTAATATGAGATTAGCCTAAAGGAAAATTATATCAAACCATCTCATTGCCCATAATTCAATTATCTTAACTTTATGTTCACAAATGAAAAAATACACTATATCCTTTCATGCTCCATCATGTATACATTTGCATAACTTCAAAATTTCAATCATAACTTGCCTGAAACTTTTCAAGAGTAAAACGTCAAAGTATTAAATGAAACGCCAGGGCTTGCAGATAATTTTCTAACAATAAAAAAATAACAGAAGCTAAGAACCAAATCAAACAACTGAAGAATTTATTTTTTCTTTTAAAACTACATCAATGGGAACTAATCACATACAGGGTGATACCAGCTATTAACTTCTTTGAATACCATAGCACAATCAATCCTAAAAGTGTGGTTAATATTTCCTATTTCTATCTTCAGGGACTTCAAGAATAAAATGCAGAGATGACTCTGCTATAACAAGATTTTTATCTAGTTGCCCCCCCAAAAATGTACATCTGCCTGATGGCAAGCATTTTTGAGGTTTTAATTTTTGCACCAGTCTTCCAAAAATTTGCCTGATTAATTTCTAATTTCTTTCTGAAAAATGCTTTGGTTTGAAGTTCTAGCTTTTTGGGGGGGCTCAGCTTTCTGTTCTCCACAACCCAACCAAAATATACAATGTTAAAATGATGGACTTAAGCCATCACTTCCCACAGAAGAGTTACAATAATTCCCCTCAATCCAATTCTCAAGAACATGAACACACAAGATGAACAGTCTGGTAATAACACAACCAATTTCTTTAAACAATACTGTCTTTTTCTCCAATACACAGAGCACACACATCTGCAATCTTAAGTCTCAAAAATTTGTAATTAGGATTTTTAAAAAATGCATTAAAAACTTAGCTGTGCAGATGTTCTGCTGCAGTTATATCATGGTAATAAACCCTATCTGTGTCAAATGTTCTGACTTGGCATGTAAACCAAGAAGAAAAGAAAGGATCTTGTTTTTTAAATAAGGATTTCAGTCTGATGATTGGGATCAAAGTACTACCCCAACTTAGTAAGAAGATCATTAGGTACAAGAGATGAGAAGACTGACCAGAAGTCAACACATAGAAAGAACTGTGGAGTTCATCAGTTAACCTGTGATGACCACAGGATGCCAAACATCAGCTCTAGCTCAGTTCTTTTCACCTTACATGTTCTGTATCACAAAGAGGAACTTGCAGGGCATTACATTTTTTTGGAGCTACCCAGATTTTGTTTCCTCATGTCTTATGTAAGACCAACAATACCTACTCATTTAGAAACTTAGGTATTCCCAAACTGCCTGCTTTTGTACAGCTAGAAAAGCAAACAGAAAATTAAGGTGAAGAAACGAAGGAATTACAGATTCAAAACCTTATAAGATTTCTTATGCGGATTTGTTTGAAACCTCATGCCCAAAATCCCTCAAAGTAATGGAATGCTCTTATAAGAACCAATTTCTCAGTATCTCCTAATAAAAAATGGCTACAGTACTGTAAAAAAATAAATAAATCTTACAGCTTTCAAAGAGAAACACCTTGAGGACTAAAGTTCTTAATGTTGTGTATCACAGAATGAATTTTTCATGTTTAACAGATTTAGTTAACTGGAAGTTAAGTTACTGCAAGTAAAGTGACTTCAATAAACACAACACATGTTCCATTCTTTAAAAAAAAACCTCTATTTGATGAAGTTTTATTTTTCATCTTCACACTTCACATGCAATTGCTCCTCAAAAAGTACTGACACTGCTAACATTGAAAATAATTTGTGAATCAGTGACATCAATTTCCAGATCCCTTACTAGGTATTCATAGCACAAAACTGCATTGTTTCATGGCAGGTATTTCCAAAGAAGTCCTACAAGCTACACAACTCAAGTAGTTTCTTTCTTTGATTCCTAAGAAATAGACAGAAGTCAAACTACAGAGCTTCAGTTAGAGAGCAAAGAAATCAAGACAAAAAAAATTAATAATTTCTAGTTCAGACTGTTCTGTGAATAGTATTTTAGGATATGGAATATTTCATAGAGGTCTCTTTTTTTTTGTTTGATGCAAGACAGCTGATGCAAAGATCACAACAATGATAAAACATCTCTACTTTTGCTGACACAGACGGCATCACAAAAGAGGATTAGAAGCTGAAAGGAAAATTCTGTTATGTCTGAGGAGCCAGAGGAAATATCATGTTCCCACTAACTTCAGCAAGAACTTTATATGCAAATATAAATGAACTATTTGGTTTACATTCTTGGTTTGCAAAATTCCAGATTTCATATGAAACTTTTACAACATTTCTCTGAGTGCTTCCAAATACTAGAAAATCATGAGAAGAAAAGATAATAATTTAAAAAAAGAAGCTATGCTGTTAACCATGTGAAAACTATTAATAACAAATAATAGTGGGGAAAGTCTCTACTAGAAACACACACATTAATTCCCTCTCATTTAAAAATTACATATAAGATTAGGGACACAAAATTAACATTAAACACTCGCTGAAATTAAAAAAATAAGTGAACTGAAAATAGCAATAGATGGACACTGATACTATAATTAATTATTTTAATTGGTCATATTCTTTTAACAAGAACAGGATAATCAATACATATATAGATACAGGTACTCACAGCTCCCATTTTATAAACTCATACAAAAAATAATCTCTTGGTTTATATTAGAAATTCATATAGCATTTGTTTCACAGACTCTTAAAACTACTCTTGTTATTTCACAATTATTAATTTGATTAAAAGTCTCTACAACATTCCTTAGTTCCAGTCTTGATGGTGACATTTGTCACTGATGGATGATATTATTTGATCATGGATGGATCATTACTTGTAGCTGTGCATTATTGTTATTACCATAAGACCTGGATTTCCTTTTATTACCTCATGAAGTTTCTGGCTGCTAATAACACAACTGACAGCCAAACCAACTATGATAAATAGTCAGAAAGACTAGTCAGGGAAAACTCAATCAGGTTAACAGTCTATACATTAGTGGTATCAAAAGGTGATACGGACAAGACAAAATAAAGAATGAGTCATTATTTGTCTTCATTTAATGTATAGAAGAAAGCTTTTATCCAGACTTACCAGAATAAAACAACTAGAAAAAACAACAACAAAAAGCCAAACCATCACAAAAAAGGAAAAGAAAACCAACAGTTAAAAAGGAAAAGAGATTGCTTGCTCTTCAAGTTTTTCGTTATTCTTTTCTCAATGTAAAGTTCATGGTATCACTGGTCTTAAAGAGGCAAGGACATAAAATCTGCTTGAAGGCAAAAGTGGTTTTAGGAAGTATCTACAAACTCCAGTTAGAGTAGCATCACAAAACACAACAAACCTAGGTAATGCTCTGTTTTTTTTATGAATTCCAATCACATAGGCTTCATCTGTAGACCAAGAAAACTCCAGATACAGCACCAGATCATTTAGAAAAATCCCAAACATTACTGGAAGAGAGAGTCCTGCAAATCCCTGCTATTTCTAAGAAAAATAATTAGAAAGGAAAGCTAAGAGGTTTAATTTTTTAAAATCATCAGAACTTCTCAAATCATAAAAGAGGCAAGTTACTGAATTTTTAAATTCTTATCTAATACACTCTTGCCTTTTGTGCCAACTACAAATGTGGGAGCAGACAATGGAATTCAAGCTAATTATCCAATTCAATGTGATCTAGCATTTGCCTACATGCAGTATCGCCCACAATTCAAGCTTGTAGAAATTTGTACCCAAAAGTTCATTTGCCGAAGCCTTTAATTTTACCTAAAAGAATGGGTGCAAATCAAACACTCTCAAGTCTATTTTGATTTTCAGCTTCCCTGCTGAGAGGCGCTATTCCTACTATGCCTTTATCGTCTGAATATACAAATTTTACAACACTCTGCACAGTCATCTTAAGAATGGCTCCGGTAATAGAAATTAAACTAACTAGTCCTATCAACTATTACCTGCTTTTCTTATCTTGTCATCTATAAACAGTATGTAAACAGATCTAAATTGCATGCCTTCAGTTTACTGAATGAAGAGCCAAAGCTTCTTGTTACACTGATGAACAAGATACACATTGTTAGAAAAAAAAGAAGAAAAAAACAACAACAACAAAAAAACAACAACCAACACATACCAAAAAATCCGAAAGAACACAGAAGAATACATAATGGCTTAAAAAATATGTCTTAGTTTATTCTGCGTAACAGCCATACAAGCCTTCTTTTTTGTATGTGTCAGTCAATAAGATATTTGTTGTGCTTTCGCACAAAGAACAAAGATGCCTTTATCAATTCTCAAAAGTCTGTAGGAGAAACCATTCATGCTGTCAAACTCCCTAAAGCCCTTTCAGCAAATAATGAAATCCATCAGTGACAAATGTCAACATACTAATTTGTTAAATACAGAACAAAAGCAACATTGAGAAGAGGTGCCTCACTTCATGTTATATCAGCCCTTCAATTTGTAACAACTTTATGGCAGCAAACAGATCATGCAACATGAAAACAGAACAGTATTATAACTATTGAAGCTAGAACAATCTGCTCTCCTTACAATAAATGCTTAATAGTTCAAAACTAAACTGTAAACAAAATCTTTTGGGAACATTAAACTCTTTGCAATGTACTAATTCTCCTCCTTTTTGGAAGATTATTTCCAAGGAAAATGTTGCACACAAACGCAGATTCTCTTTCACACACAGACACATGTATTGTGCTGGTGGAAAAATAAGATTAAATTACATCACAGTCAGTGACAGAAAAGCTTCAGTGTGCCTGAGAATTATTTTATCCACTATAAAGGACATCCATCTATTATTGTTGAATCACATAGCAACGGGACAGTTTAGCTGGAAGTAGCTGGTGTGCAAGTGAATTACTTTATTCATCATACAAAGATATCCAGCTATTATTGAATCCCGTAGCAAGGGACAGAGTAACTGGAAATAACTAGCGTAAGTGAAAACTGTGTTAATGTCTTATAATATTAAGCATTACTTACTAATCTCTTCTGCTGCACCTTCTATCAATTTACCTTTTCAAATATCTCCAACTTTGTTTCAGTCCATCATAAAGAATAAACAAATATTTTTCCTGTTGTCCAAAACACTGTCACAGAATACATTTATGTGTTCCTTTTAAAGAGGGCAAAAAGAAGCAAACACCATTACATCCTAGAAACATCCATTGCATCCAACGTTTTCTGGAGATTTCCAACAGTAGCCTGGTAACTTGTGCTATGTCAATTCATCAAAGACGCCTTGAAAACAAAAATTCTGAAATTGTTAAATTGAGAATGTAAAATTCTGTATTTGGTACAATGCTAAGGCTAATACACATTACATTAATAAGCATTTCTCCAAGTTCAAAAAGAGTGAGGCGGTTCCCTGCATTGCAAGACCACAGCAAATAAACTATCATGGGTCATCTCCATTTGGAGGTGTATTTTTTTACTTTTGTTTTTTGAAATCACCAAGGATTTTAAATTTTAAAACAGGAGAAAAAATTTTAATTTCTCCCCATCCACTCTACTGACAAGGGTTATGGCAATACACTAAAAGCTCTGTTTTTGTCAGATTATACATTCATATTTCTATGTATATACTGACCATTCACAGGAAACAAACATATTCCAAAATCTCTACCAGGACCAAACAGAGGGTTTCTAGGCAGATAATAAATACAGAAGTTTAAAACAGAAAGGTTGAAAAATACCCAAAGAATTACATACAAAGGAGCGATCCTAGCTAACATTCCAATTGTGATCAATAAGCACAGGTCTATGCTCACAGTTGTCACAATGATAGTAACAACACCTTTTCTCATGGCTTAAGATAACAAAGCTAAAGACAGTAAGATGAAGCAAGGTCATTTGAAATTACTGAATTAACAGAAATGAACCTGCTCACTGACAACTTCTAAGAATTATGGCATCAGGATTGGTGTCTTTACATTCTAAAAGTGCTTTCAAGTCTAATGAGTAAATTCTAAAGGAATCCTTGTGTACCACAGTATTTTGGAGCATGACCAACATTTTCTGGCCTCTTCTTTAAAGATGTAAAAATTGCTTTATAAAAACAAAAATTAAAAGCTGCCAGTATGTAACATCTGCGACAAGACTGAGCACAGGTCCTTCCAACATTCCACATTTATACTCAAACTGAATCTGCTAGAAAGCTTAGCATCTGCAATCAGGATTAAAACCTTTTTGTTTTTAAATGCCAACTTTATAACAAAAGGACTAACCCATCTAACTATCTGATGTTAATAATAGATTATGAGGTTCCATCTGCTTTTCCAGAAGAGCCAGGTCTCCAAGCATCTTACAGATCCTCTGTAATTCCTCCTTCCTTTACAAGAAGTAACACAGAAGTAATACACATGACCACAAGCAAGCTCTTCACCCTCAGCAAGATCCTTCACTATCAGCTGCTACCTTCTAGGTAAGTATTAATATCATTATTGCCGTTTAATTATGCTATATGCAAACACAAAGCTCTTAAGAAACAGATCAAAATCTTAGATTTCCTTATTGAGCTTTAAACTACATGCTGGAAATAGGACAAGTTTTGTTTCAAATCAACTCTCATTTGCCAGTCAAATTGTCTCAGGAATATTAGGTGCTATTCTACTCCAAAACTAAGCATACTACTTTAGTATGGACACATGGAGTGGACACAGGGTTGGGTAAAGAACTAGCAACTTTATGTTTCTGGATGGCTATAATGCTCCAACATATACATCTTCTATATATGACACCTGCATCACTGAGTCTGAATTTAGGCATAAAATAGCACAGTAAAGGAAAATCCCCAATCTATAACACTGATTTATTCAGAATATGCAGAATACACTTTTTCTTCAAGAAATTCCATATTTGTACTATTTTTAAGCTGAAACTTTCTAAAGGCATACACCTTCCTTCATATCTGAAGATCAGATAGTGATGTGCAGAGAAGATAAATTAAACTATCACCCAATTAATGTAGTCCACTACTAAATGTCAAGAATCACTCAGCTTACCAAATCACAAACTTTATCAGCTGTGTTTATTTGTTCAGAACAATTTTCCTTCAATTAAACAAACAAAAAAATTGCAAATCAATTAATATTTAAAAATATAGATCTTCAGTTAATGTAGAAATCCACAAGAAAGTCTTGAATATGTACATTGGACTGGAAAAATACAAAAATGCCAGCAACCTTTAAATTCAAAACCAGGAGAATTTAGATCATAAACATGTTACTGTTAGGCCTCTCTTTCTCCTGGCCACTTCAGTGCTGAAGCTTTATTTGGTAATATGACATAGTTAGAATGAAATTTAAGCTCTCCTATTACCAGATGTGCTGTAAATGTAAGAAACACAAACAAAACTGCTAACAGACTGTTGCCCCCTAGGGATACAGAACTGGCTGCATCTGAGGTGAGATGTTTATGTTATTGCAAATGGGCAAGATTCTGATCAGACACAAAAAAGTTCATCAATTTTGGGTCCCTCACAATCATAAAGCATAACCTGCATACAAATCAGAAAAAGGTGAATTCAAAGATAGACAAAAAAAGACAAAACAGCAAGGCAAAAAAATGCAACACAGAAGGTGAGCAGTTGCAAGAATCACAGTATTTGCCTGCATCAACTGTTCTAAGCCCTTTCGGGGATCCACATACAGAGAAATGAAAGCAAATTATGTTCACACTTTCTATCTATTTGAGAAAATACTTAAAGCCAAGTTCAGTTATTCAGATGTATGCACATGATTCTTGTTATTCCATTGGGAGAGAGACATTTATCTATCTCAGCCTAGAATTTTATTCTAATATCCACATGTATAAACCATTTCAACACATAAAGCTTTGGGCAAGTTCATACTTGAAGCTTAAAAAAACCCAACCAACAACTGACTGGCAATGACTGACAGCATGCCTGCAATACCCCTACAGGAAGACTATCCACACCCCAAACTAAGCCAGGACGATCTAAATTGAGCTAAATAAAGAAAGAGTCACTCATTGACCAGAATTCTCCCCACAAATAAGTTGGTTTTTTTTGTAAAAACATGTCTCTGACAATAAAAAGCTGTATCCAACAATTATTCAACAGAATTTGCAGAATCTAATAAATCAGAAGAAGATGAGACTCCTTGAAAGAGGGTAAGCATTCTTTCTCAACAACAGAATCAGAGGAAGCACCCCTATTTTTTTTCCTTTCTTCCTGTGAGCAGGAAGATTCTAGTTGAAACTCAGCCAGCTTCTTCTTAAGTAAGCCTATGAAACAAACAGTGGGAAAGCAGAGTCTGCACCATCTGGATATGATGACAAGGAGGTATCTTCAGCATATTGATGGCATGGAGGAACAAACCATCTCAAAAACTCCCTCACATGCCCCATGTGAACATTACACTAAGAAACTGTCAGACGAGACCTTTGCAAAACACATGACAAAACAGACCCAAGGAATAATGAGCACAGAACAAATTCATTCACTGACATCTCATAAAGGAGTATGTGCAGCTACTGCATAGAAGTTCATCAGTGGCTTCCAGAACAGTACGCTGCTCTCCCTAGTTAGTACCATAAAAAAACCCAACCAAACAACAAACCCATACTATCTTTATTTGCAAGTTCCTTGTCTAAGGAATGCTCCTGTTCACATTCAATTTAAACATCATGTGGTAGAAAATAATCAGGTGCTGGCCTTTGCCAGAACTGCTTCACTTTGCCTTTCTGACTTTTGTACACAAAGTAACAGAGAAGGTATTTTTAAATAGGTTGTGAACATTGACAATTTAATCAGAAAAAAATAGCCTATTTGTAAAAAGGAATACATGGCGCTCTTCAATCAACTGGGAAACTCTAGTGGGCCTGTCAGTGTTAGATTTGTATCTTAGGTTAGTTTTTCCAAGACATAAATTTCAACAGATTCATCTCAGTTCACAGTTAGCAACTCCCTCAGCAAATCTACGACCAAGGAGAGGAAAAGATCTTGAAGCTCCTTAAGTCTCTGTAACGTAACTACAGAACTGTAACGGGAGCCTATATTACCACAATTCTTTCCACATGAACACTGGCTAATTCCTCCTATGACTGTAGACGATTCACATAGGAAAACACAGTGGGGATTTAAAATGCTGCATACAACACAACTTTCTGTTTGTCTAATTACTATAGAAACCGTAAAAGCTAATAATAAGAAAAATAAATAAATAAATAGAAATATTTCCAGACACACGTTCACTTAGATTTTAAGTAACACAAATGCATTTGTACACTACTTATATCTCCAGTTTTTGTGACCTCAGTTTATTTAAAAGTACTGCACAAAATAAGGACATTATTTATTTGAAATTTGCTAATTTTTACAAACTTGGAAGTTTAAAAAAATTACTTCAGAAGCTTAGAAGAGTCAAAACTATGGACTGGAAGCCACATAATTATTTACCTAAGCAAAAGCCAGAACTAAGGAATGGAAGATGTTCATTGCTTTCCATGCATTCAGTGCAAAGCACAGAGAAAATCTAGGTGAGTAGAAGGTACAGATTTTCTTCTCTAGAAAAAGTTGTATCAGCTCAGATGTATATGTGGAGGTACACCCCGAAGTGGCACGTGTATACTGACAATAATTCACAGGAAGGCACTCATGTAACCTATTCCAAACCTGTATGGCAGATACTACCAGAACAAAAACTTGCATGTTACCATCTCATTTCCAGTTTTATTTAGGAGTCCAAAGACAGCTAACTGCTGTTGTGGCAAAAGTATGGACACTCACAGCTTTCTTTATGTCTAGGATATCTTAAGTTCATATATCACAGCAACATGGACAACACAGTCACCCAGAGCAAACTTCTTAAGTAACTCTTGTACCGTCAGACAAGTACTTAACTCATGTGAAAAGTCTGGGGTGCTATTAAGCAATTACAACTGAAAAAAATTGCTACTTTAGTCTCATGATAGGAACTTGCACACAAGAGGATAAATCTTGGACCTACACCTGATACCAGACACGAAGAGCAAAATTAAATTTTCTCATCCAGTTTTCTCTACTCATTCAGAAATAAGAATCTCTGTAGATAAACACACCAGATTTTAATTTAGTCATCTGATTTATTCAGATAGGTTATCAGTATTCCAATCTCATACCTATTAACACAAGCGGAGAATTTGGACCATAAAGACCATATGTGGAAAAATCCTTAAAAAATTATATCAAAGCAAAAAACAATTAATACACTTTTTATTCTAGAGAAATAGTTATTTTTACTGATACCTCTGAAGGTAAGAAAGTAATCAACTGTTTTTGCCTCAATTTAAAAACACATTGCACACATACTGTACCCTTTTTCACTGTACATGCAGTATTAGTGGCAACTAATGTATAATATAGTGGTAACTAATATATTAGTGGTAACTAATAGTACATGCAAAAAAGATATACACAAAAGCAGGCACATTGCATATTCCAAAGCATAAACTCGTCGTCAACCAACATAAAAAGGCCTAAAATCGACTATTCAAAAAATGACAGAGCAAAGTACCATACACACACAGAAAACAGAATGCTAAAATTATGTGAGAACGTAGCTAGATATTATTTATAGCACAACTCACACTTTCAGTCAATACAAGAACAGAAAAAGAAAATATCAACGTGATAACAGTTTATAAACAGGAAGGACATATTATTTTATCAAATTGGAATGATAAAGGCAAAATCTAATCAGAACGAAAAGGAAAAAAACTGGCAGACTAAAAAAAAAAACATACAGCAGTAACTAATTTTTTAATATGATAATGTATCATTGCCTTCACAATAGGATTACAGCACAACAATATGACATTCATACCTTGGGAAATTTGTGCTTGACTACATCTGGCTATGCAAAATATATAAGGTAAAGGGTAAGTTTTCTAGGACATCTATCCATCAATTGAGTCTAGTTTAATTCAAGGTTTGATTTTAGTTTATTCTTTATCGCAAGGAAAGTTAAATTTATGAACTGATTTGGAATGATCACAGATTAATCTCTTTAATTTGTGAATGAAAGTGCCAAGATCAACATTTGAAGAATGCCTACCATTTTCAGACATGCAAGAGTAGATTAAAATATCTAAAACTATGTGTATATTTTTAGCCATTCCACCCATGTCTCTCTATTTAGGTATTTTTCTGGTTCCTATAATCTTGGTATTGACACACTGATGTGTATGTTATGCAGTTAAAAACAAATGAGGATGTCCTCCAGAAAACAGGAATCCTGTGAAGAAAATCTTATGCCTGAATACAACCTAGAAACCCTCAAAAGTAACATCACAAAGATTATGTAAATCTCAGACAAATGGTTATCCTTTTCCCTCTGTGAACATGCGATGCTCATTTGCGTTAGTAAGATTTATGAAGGTTTTTCAAAAGAGCAGGTTCTATCAAATAGAAAAATTTTAAGCCAGTTATGGTTATGCAAATTTCCAGCTGGCTATGAAATAAGGACAGTTATCTTTAGGGGGGCTGAGAACTTGCTGAAAAAACAGTGAATGCTTTCAGCTCCAAATGGAAGCTGAGAGCATGCAACAGAATCCTGGCCAGGCCTCAGCTGGACATGTAGGTAGTAACTCTCAAAAACTACCAAATGTATTACTGATTATGTGAAGAATTAAAATTGTGGAGAAAGTTGACTTTTTCATGATACTGACATTTATGGCAACTCTGAAATAACCTGCAGGAGTAGAAATACTACTAGAAATAGATGATTAAATGTGAGAAGACAGAAAAGAGGCAGTGCACATCTAGAGACACCAGAAGTTCTCTTTACAAGAATGCAGCTATAAGATTTTTGTGTTACCTTTAGAGTATACAGTGTCCATTTCATTTAAAATTAATCTATGTTAAAATTCATTCTAAGTAGCAGTAAATCACAGTGGAAAAAATAAGAAGTGGAACTCTCCTAATCTTTTGGCTTGCACAGTTTTTGATGGTTTGCTATCATGATGATGTGATTTTTATGGGACATCAGAATATGTAATTGCAGAAGTTTGACATCATCTGGATTACCTCACAGAATGCTTTTATACAGGAGTTCAAATATCTGACAGTTTTAGGTAAAATTATTACCACCCACAAGTAAAAGTTCATAAACACATGCAACTTTCACAAAATAAGAACAAACTTCCTCTTTGCAGTCACAAAATATCATATTTAAGAAAACATCAGACTAAAAAGAAAGACACAATACACAAATTTGTTGTGAGATGGAGAAAAAATATTAATAATTCCTGCTTTACCCTTCTTAAACACTGAAATTGCCAGCAATTTAAAATACAAATACAACAAACTTAGATTATATGTTTCAGTCTTGTTACACAGACACTAATTAAAAGTTCTCATGTCATGACATGCCAGAATTTTTTAAGTATAAAATATTTGCTGAATTCTGCTTCATTATAGCAAGCAAACTCTGCCCCTAGTGTCAAGCAGTTGAAAATTACCTCAGAAAAGGGACAACTGTCTTTAGCATTAAGTAAAATAGTATCACTGCTATTAATAACTGGAAAAGTTCTCTGTAAATTTCTATCCTCCTTTCTACAACAGCTTTCCACATGTATTCCCAGATTTTAATTGAACACATGGCTACTTTTCATTAAAATAATAATTTCAAGGTGTCCAAAATCTATTACACAAGCTTGCACTTTAGTTTCACATCAAGTATGCAATAATGTACTGAATAATTTATACCTCTTACTAATTTACTCCATACATAACACCTAGTAGGCATGAGTATAAAACAAAAGTACAATGCAGAGTTACCTTAGGACACTCCTTATTGGTTTAGTTTTATTACCTTATGTTGTGCAGCTAAATAAAAACAATTTAACATTGAAGTAACTTTCCAGAGTTGTTCTTTTTATGTTACTGAGTTACCTATGAAATTCTTAGTGGCTATTTTATGCTCTGATAAAATATGAGGAGCAAGATCTGTATCAATATGTCCGAATAACTTTGATTAGCTTTTGCAGCACTTCCCAAGTGAATATTACTGAAGTACTAAAAGGACAATGCTATCAGAACTAAAATACTATATCACTTGAAAAGAAAAACTAATAAAATACATATAATTTTCAACTTACCATTGCTGGAATGTAATTAAGATACAGTGCAAATATTTGCACTAGTAAAACATACTTTTATCATAGTTTTGAAATCTGAGGGGGAAAAAATGTATGTGTAGATTGTAGAGTATATAGCCTCTTGCTTTCAGTAAGCTTCAAAGAAACAATAAAGATGAAATATAAATAATAAAAAAAAACGCCAAACTGCTATACAATTTGTCATCTCAGAGTCTTTAAAAATTCTACATGTTTGAGTAAATAATTCATTAAAATACACCCTGTGTATAAATAAAAGCTCATGAACAAGCACAACTGGTTCAATCAACTTAAGCAGACAATGACATAAAGTTTTGGAGTCCCCTCCAAACCTTACAATCTACATAAGCATACGTGTGGGCAGGACTAATTCTGTCCTCTTTTACTTCTATAATTTGGGACTACTTGGATTAGACTACAGTTGAGCTAATCTACCAACAACATGGGACTACAAGCATGAAACTGTACTGTTTTAGAAATCACAGTGCATTGAGCTATGTGACCAATATCTGTTGCACATTGTTTCTTCTTTGATCCTTCCTTGAGGGGAAAAGCAGACTCAAAGATGTTTCTTGTTTTGAGTAGGTTCAGAGTGTGTGAAAATAAATATATATTTATATATATAATATATAAAATCTGCAGTATTAAATATTTAGGCTAAGCAAGCATGGGCAACAACATTCCCCTTGCTCCTGACAGTGAGATGGTACAGTTTATCCACCATAACAGCATCGTATTACTTATTAACACAATCAATACCAGTAACACTGTAGGGTTTTTAAGACTACTTTTGTCTAATTTTTGTTTTACTTGATTTTTTTCTTTCAAGCAGAACTACGAAGATAAATCCAGGAGCATTTCTAAAGCTACTGACTTCTATGTCTAAGCCTGCAAATATTTAAACTAGAAATTAGCTCAGCACTGTGTCAACTCGTTACATCTAGCTTTTGAGTCTGATTTCAATGCAAAACAGCAACATAAAGTACTTGCTACCTAATATCTGAACTATAATAAAGAAATACATTATCCCTGCTTAGCTCAACTAAATGTCTCAGGTTTACAGGCCTCTGTAACAAAACATCCATGACTAAATTCAGCATCTATGGACCTCATTTCCAGTAGAAGGTCCAAGAAACTACTAACTACATCCCTTTCCAGCTTATGGCAGGCACAAAATCAAAAGACAAATCACGATGCACATACTATAAAATTAACAGCAAAGGATCGTAAGATCTTTCCACAGTTGCTGGACACAGTGTTTCCTATAGCATCTAAAAAAAGGTCTGCTGCTCTGAAAAAGTAGCACTGCCTCAGCTGTTCTTAACAGTTCTGCAATCCAACAGAACTTGTGTCAGAATTTTTCATTTTAAAATAGAAAACTTTCTTGAACGTGTAGCAAAACACCTGAACACTCAACTCCAAATGTTCTTATCCAAACCAAAGAAACAGAAGGCTATTTAATTTTGAAGAAAGAAACATTATACGGTACTGCAGCGGTGAGTAAAGCAGCTGGAAGTGACACATAGTGGAAGCAGAAAGAAAGAAAATTACATTCCTTGGCAAAATGGGTCCAAAGCTGCCACCATCTGATGGTGGTAGTGTTGAAAAATGAGCTCTGCATTCTTAGCCAAACAGCAGCAGCAGCTTATTGAGGGTCATAATGACAGCTCAACAGTGGATTCAACAGCAAATTTAAATAATCATGTCACCATTTGACTCAGGTTCAACAAGACTCTCAATCCCCTCCCCCTCCCACCCAAGTAGGGAAGGAAAGAGAGAAAATGAGAGAGACTTGGCCGGATTGAAAACTAAACTACACAGCTTTAATTAAATGCTAATGATTTAAGAAAATATACACAATTATATACAAATATGTTCAGATATGTGTAAAAGCTTCTTGCCTTCCCTCACCCCCAGCAACTCCCACAGCATCTCCTGAGCTGGAACAGTCCCGAAAAATCCCGGAGCTGCTGGAGAAAGCAGAGAGTGATGAGGGTCAGGAGAGCCTGAGCCTGGGGGTCGACGGTGATGGATGGACAGAGTCCTCCCCGGACACCAGCCATGGATGGAAGAGAAGGGGAGAAGAAGCAGGAAGGAAGTTGTCTTCTGTGACCTCTGACCTTCTTCCGAGCTTACGTAGATATATGGAATGGAATATCTTTGGCCAATTTGGCTGTCTGTCTAACTCAGCCTCCTACAGGGGGGTCACAGATCTCCCCACAGTGTCTGAGCCGGCAGAGTGAAGGTGCGACCTTGAAGCCTCAGTAGTTAGAAAAACATTCCACTGTTATTAGTCTTAGTCGGAACACTCTGCTACTAGTTAAAAGAAAGCTTACTGAAGGAAAAAAAGAAATCAGTAAAAGGAAAATTGGCTTCATCCTGGCCCAAACCAGGACATTCCACCCCTTATTCCATACATATATTACATAAGGATTACATAAGGATTCTCCCACCGAGTCATATTACCTTGAAGTACACATTGTCCTGCACCATCCTCCATCATCACACACCAGGTATGTCCAGGTCTCTGGGCAAAAGCAACACCCCGGACAGGTTTACCTTTGCCTGAAGCAGGATAGACCCAAACACTTCTACCCAATGAGTTTCTTTCACATACCACAGGGACTTTATCCCCATCTGCAGTATGTAAAAGGTCTGACTGAGCAGGACCAGCCCAACTGATGGATTCTCTGGTATTAAGCAGGTGGCCTTTGCCAAATTTTTGTCCCAGTTTTTGAAAGTTCCACCACCCATTGCCTTCAGGGTAGCCTTCAACAAACCATTGTATCTTTCAGCTTTCCCTGAGATTTGTGCATAGTACGGGTATATCTATTCGATACCATGTTCTTTAGCCCAGTCAGTCACAAGACTGTTTTTGAAATGATTCCT
>NW_009952160.1:146326-161465 GCF_000747805.2 Chaetura pelagica
AGTGGTTCCCTACAAAACAGCAGGAACCATCGGTGAAAAGAGCAAATTGTTTCTCAGTCTCTGGTAGATGATCATATGGTGGAGCTTCTTGAGCTCGTCTCACCACTTCTTGTGGTGGCATTCCAAAGTGTGTGCCTTCTGGCCTGTCTGTAATTGCTTCTACGATGCCTGGATGTTTAGACCTTCCTATTTAAGCTTTCTGGGTGGTTAAAGCAGCCCATTTACTCCAGGTCACATCAGTGGCATGATGGACAGGAGAAAGATTACTCTGGAACATGAATCTCAGCACTGGAAATTCAGGAGCCAGGAGGAGCTGCGCTTCAGTGCCTATCACTTCTGAAGTGGCTCTAACTCCTTCATATGCTGCAAGTATCTCCTTCTCAGTTGTCATGTAATTGGCCTTGGGACCTCTGTAGCTCTGGCTCCAGAATCCTAAGGGTCGACCTCGAGTCTCCCCTGGTGCTTTTTGCCAGAGGCTCCAGTTAGGACCATTGTGTCTGGCTGCAGTGTAGAGCACATTTTTTATGTCTGGCCCTGTTCAAACTGCTCCAAGGGCCACTGCCTGCACAATCACCTTTTGAAATGTCAGAACAGTAACAGTAGTCAAGCAGACTGGATTAACTATTCTAAATGCACAGAACACGTGACAGCTGAAAGTGATGCATTTTGACACATACTGGAGTCTCCCAAAGAATAAGATGCAAACCCAGAATTGCAAGGGTCCCCTAGTCCAGCCTGCAACCCATTGCTGCTGAAGTTAGGGAAAAGCCTTAGATCTCACATAACTAGGGAATGTCAGAGCTTTACTTAGAAAACAATAGATCATGACATACGAAATAACATTTTGGTTATTCCCTCTATTTAAGAGTAACTGAAACCCAGGCCCTTGTGAAGCCTCATGCTAGCCTATGTAGGGACTGAGAAGTGAGAGAAATGGATAATCAAAATGTCAAAGTGAAAAGCACCAATCTAAAGTGAAATAAGTTGCTGAACACTATGAATTTGAAAAAATCTCCTTCAGGAATGAAGTCTCACAACTAACAGAATTTTATGACAGCAGAGAATTAAGAATAGCAAATACAGAAGTACAGGATCCAACCCATTAAGCAGAGGAGGACTTAACTGAATGGTCATGATCAAAGCCAGTCCTGAATTACAACACAAATGAGGAAAAGAGACTTACCTATACAATAGCATCGGGGGGCTGAATGTTACAAAAGTGAAAAAAAAGACTTAGCAAGGAGCTGAAAGTAGTGGAGGGAAAATCCCAAGTACCAATGCTATTAAAAAAGACACCTTGGATAGGTTTTCAAAGTGGACAAGGATAATTAAGGCTGAAAGCCAAACTGAGGTCTAGGAAGATAAAATTATGTTAGTCAGAGGCAATGAGCATAGCAAAAAGTACTTGCAGAAGGACTCAAATTAAAAAAAAAACATACAAAGAAAAATAAAACCCCAACTGTAACAAGAACATTCCTGCCCCCTGATTCATATAAAGTCAGAGCCTTTAACACCGATTTTGTTTACATAGGAGTTTACTGGAGAAATAGCTTATTTTGGGAACAGAAACTATCCCTCAGGCACTGTAAAACCATGAGATCCAAATTCCCCCTGCAAATGTGTCTAGTGGTGAAGGCCTCATCTAGCCCATATCCAACCACTTAGTACTCAATGACAAGCTAGTGAGATCATAACAATGATCTTACAAAGAACAACAAAGTTCTGTTTGTGGTCACTGAAGAGGAACTATTCTTAATGACAAATAAATAATTCCACTAACTATAGAAGATAGCTGTGAAAAGTTCCGGTTTGTTTTTCTCCAGTGAGAAAGGTATCAATATGAACTGGTATTACAAACAGCCAAAGTATATATTTGGGAAGGCTTGTGGAGAAATGTGGAAGGAACACATGCTTACAAGAATGACTCATTGCAGAGAAAGATGTAATTTTCATCACTTCATAGTCTGTGTTCTGAATGTTCTGTCTGGATTATTTTGAGTTTATGCTGGTTTTTTATTCTGTCTGTCTTCCCAAGATTTCTGGAATTAAAAAAAAAACAAAAAAAACCAACCAAACAAAAAAACCCCATGAATTTCTGCCTCGGACCAAACAATTAGCTATCTATGTATGCCACAAGATCGAAAAGCCCGTATGTGTTGCTTATTTTACAGTACCTGAATGAAAAACATTGTGTTTTTTCCCTTTGTAAGACCAAAAGGAAAAGCACTGCACAGGAATTGTTTGACAGGGCTATGTGATCACTGCCCTAATTAGGTACATTTGGAAAACCTACTCTTTTACTGCGGCTTTTGTTCACAATATAAAATTAAAAGAAAGAAATAATATTCACAAAGTGGTACTACAGCAACTAAACAAATTCATAAGGTTTAACCTTCAGTAGTGTCAAATACACAATTTGAAAGCCTAGAAAAAAGTTTGCTATTTCTCACTAAGACATGCAAGAGACACTTGCTGATCTGGTTGTGTTTGGAATATATTCAGTAGCTACAACATTTTTTAGCTTGTCTCCTCACAGGTTCCCATGCCATTACGAATTTCTATTTCCTTTCCTTCATGTTGCCACTTCACAGCTAATCCTCTGTCTGTTCTTCTTCACAACATATTTATTTATTTCACAACTATGCCTATGTCTTTCTCCACGCTGCCTCCTGGCAGTTTCTATAACCCTGAAGCTAAGAGCAAGTGAAAGTCAGCAATCTGGAAACAAAATAATTTAATTGTTGCAAGGTTCTCATGCATCATGGCAATATGAATGTATCATATAGGTAAAGTTGGAGAGGCAGGTGTCATTTGTCACTGAGCATAAAAGCCAAAACAGAAGCTCAGGTAAAAGCAACAAAGGTCTGGAATCTCATAAAAAATGTCAAGTTTGAAGTGACTTTGTTTCACCTCTCTTGGGATGGAGCTTCCACAAGCTCCCTGCAGTACTTGTTTCTGTGCTTAACCACCATCACTGAGAAAATGCTTTTCATTACATCTAGTCCAAATTTCTTCACTGCAACTTATAAATGTTGCCTCATATAATTTCCCAGTTCATCTCTGACAGGACCAGGGATCTGCCCTTCTGTGGCAATCCCTTCAGGTGGTAGGAGATAGTCTCAGTTTGTCTTTTCCCAGGCCAAGTCAACCTAACTCTGTCAGCCTCTTCTCATACAACATATCCTGCTACCTTCTAATAATCTTGGAAGCTGCCTGATGTACTCTATCCAGTTTGCCAGTATCTCTGTCATAATAGGTAGCCCAAAATAGGGCATAGAATGGTTTCACAAGTGTAGAGAAGCTACATTACATATCTCTAAGCTATGGGTGGGTGAGTGGAGCAGAAGCAACCAAAATTGTCTACTGTCTGTAACTGTCCAAAAAGGTTCCTTGACCACAAGTAAAAGATGGAGCTCAGAATTGATATTGCTTTACTCACAAGAACTGGACTTGGTAGAGTTTTTGCACAGTTACATCTTTGTTTAGTAGGACATTAAGTCGCTTAATTGTCTCTGAGGTAGTCAACAACAAGTAGTCAAATGACTATTCATATAAGAAAAGTGTCTTTGCATTAATTTGGTGGTTTGTTTACATTTGAAACCAAGGCTGCAGTGAAAAATACTGACATTAGCACCTGACAGCTGATGCCACTCATGTAAAAAGCAGTAAGCGTGAATGTAATGCTTTCTATACAATTTATTTTGCTTTGAAGATCACTGGTCTTGCAGTCTGCATTTAAAATCTAAAACCTATTACCTGATACAGGTTATTCCTAGGTGAGGTTGTTGAATTGCAGAATACCAACGATTATAATAGACAGAGACTAGGAAAGCTTCACATCCCTGTTATGGTAAGTCAGATCATAGAATCATAGAGTGGTTTGAGTTGGAAGATCATCTAGTTCCAACCCTCTGCATGGACAGGGACACCTCCTGCTATACCAGGTTGCCTAGAGCCCCATCCAACATGGCCTTGAACACTTCCAGGGATAAGGCTTCCACAACTTCCCTGGGAACCCATTCCAGTGTCTCACCACTGTGACAGGAAAGAATTTCTTCCTAAAGTCTAACCTAAACCTCCCCTCTTCCAGTTTAAAGCCATTACCCCTTGTCTTAGTCCCATGTGGCCTTGACAAAACCACCTCCCTAGCTTTCCTGTAGGCCCTCTTCAGGTACTAGACAGCCACTACAATATCTCCCCAGTGTCCTCTCTTCTCCAGGCTGAGCAACCCCACAACTGTCTCAGCCTGTCTTCACAGGAGAGGTGCTCCAGCTCTCTCTTCATTTTTGTGGCCCTTCTCTGGACTCGTTCCAGCAGCTGCATGTCCTTCTGTTGGGAGTATCTGACTGGGCACAGTACTCCAGCTGGGGTGTCACCAGAATGGAGTACAGGGGGAGAATTCCTTGACCTGCTGGCCACACTTCTTTTGATGAAGCTCAGGATACGATTGGCTTTCTGGGCTGCAAGTGCATATTGCCAGCCCATGTTGAGCTTCTCATCAGCCAACATCCCCCGAGTCCTTTTCCTTAAGGCTGTTCTCAATCCACTCTCCATCCAGACTGTATCTATGCTTGGCATTGCCCTAACACAGGTGCAGAACCTTGTACTTGGCCTTGCTGAACTTTGTGAGGTTGGCATAGGCCCACCTCTCAAGTCTGTTTAGGTTCCTCTTTATGTTGTTGGCAAATCTGCTGAGGGTGCACTCAGTGCCACTGTCCATGTCACCAACAAATATGTTGAACAGCACCAGTCCAAGTACTGATCCTTGAGGAAGGTCTCTGTGAACACTTTTTTTTGGTCTTTTTTAAATTAAGTTTAGAACTTCAAAACAATCAGCCATAATATTAAGTCTCCTCTTTCTTATCATTTACAGCATATATAATACTTCCAATCATAAATTCAATACCATGCAGTTACTATTATACAGTAATATCAAAAAAGCTCAATTAACTCTTCCTTTACTAAAAGAAGAAATTACCTTTTTTGTACCTAAAGACGAGAGAGGGAGAGAAAGAAGAGGAATTGACTTCATGTTCCAAGTTAAGGCCTCAGTTTAAAGTAACAGGATATATTCTATTGTTTATTCTAGACAATGTAATGTTTATTTTGCTCATTTGAAGTAAATTAATTTCTGTAAAAGAGCCAAATTTAAGAATGTTTATTTAATAAAGATAGGTATTTTTGAGTGCTTTTCTAATTGCAGCACAGGCTGCAATAAACTCAGATACAAGTTTCACTGGCAAAGAGCCCTTGTGCTGCAGGGCAAAAGAAGCAAGTGATTTTTTTTTAAGTCCTAAGCCAATAGTTCCCATTCATCCCATAAACTATTTAAAGTTGCATAACTGAAGCAGAAATAAATTCACATTATAAAACATCCCTTTTAGTTTTAATTTTGATCAGTAATCTGTGACTGAGATGTTATCTACTTATGGTACTTCCCAAGAAGTGAAGCACATTAAGACAGGTAAATAAATGTAGCTTGTCGTCTAAAAGCACTAAGAAAGCCCTATGGAAAACAACCAGAAATGCAAAAAAACCCAACCCTAATACTGTAGAATATGTATCTGGCTGGCTTATTAACACATTCCATAGCAGAAGCTCACTTTATGTGTTTGTTATGAGGAACGACAGGTTTCAGATGTTGAGATGAAATCAGGGGTTAGTGGCAGGAGTTGGAGGATGAGTTGTTTTTCTTTTGAAACAGAGATGTAGTTTGCATACGTAAAGCTCTATTATTAGTTTTGTGTCCTATAAAGTGGCACAAAGGCAGGACAATGTGTTTCAGAGACTTATCATCATCATTAGCATCATCAATGATACTCAAGCAAGACAAGTTTCACCCTTGTTTTGCCATTATTTACCATTTTACCATATTTTTTCAAAAAAGAGAAGCAAATAGTACTTTGCTCGGTTTACTTACTAAGACTTGGTGAGAGCCCTATCTGTATTAGCAAGGTTCTCAGATTAGTCCTTCTGCCAAATTGCATAAAGAATGGATGATTTAAACAACTGAATAAGTCTCACCAGAGGTTGCTGCCATGCAATACTGTAAACTGAGATCCTGCACTTTTGTGTCTGTAAAGAGGCAGTAACTTTAGAACTAGAAAGCAAAGAAGTAATGACTTACAAATTTATAGAATATATAGGCAACAAAGGGTCTAGTTGGGTCCTGGTGTCTGTTGAGGATCTATGAGTGATAAGCACTGACTGCTAATTTTACCAGGCAGTATGGCTGAAGTTTGGTTTCAATTCGAAATTTAGTTTCAGAGCATGGAGTTTACATTACTGCAAGAGGCTTTTCAATCCACCTTAAGCTGCAGTAGTTGCTCAGTTGTTTCCACAGTTTTGGTGGACTACTGAATTGTTTTCCACTTTATGCTGTTGCTATTGGGAAGAAAACAATACACACTCTTGCACAGATGTTCCATTGAGATATCACACTAAAGCAAAAGGACACGTCATTGGAAATGTGGCGGTTATACAAACCATTTGAATAATTTCCCTTTAGGGATTAAGTATAAAAGCAGCTATTGCTGTGACACTGTAGAAAGGATGGTGAGAAAATGCCAAAGTAAATTTTTATTCTTCATAGTCTCAAATGCTATTTCATCAACATGTCAGATTGTGAAACACAGGCCTAAGAGGGGAAAAAATAATTTGAAAGCAACACGTGTATATTGGAGTTAAGTGTGTATTAATGCATATAATTTTTTGCATGTTTAAGCATAAAAAAATAAGGGCTTGGTTTTCAGATAGCTGAGTGCTCAGACACTGGAAAAAAACATCCATCATATTTAAAACATGCAGATATCATAAAAATTAAAGAAAAAAAGTTTCCCCTATCATGGTCTCACGTCTTACACTTGAAATGTGTCATCACCAGAATATCAACTGTCTTTTATTTTTATAGTGTTGTAAGACATACTGCAAAGCAATTTGTCTATTAGATGATTCAAGGAGGTAAATAGTAACAACAACAAAATTATTTGCAACAGGTAACATCTACATCCCACTTTGCACAATCAAAGAGCTAAACCTTTCATTTTCTTCTCTCAGTATGCTGCAGCAGTCAAACATCAGTAAAGATAACAGATAGTATCTGGTTTAAGAAGCTACCTTATACAAAACTTGCAATGTTTCTTAAAAAGAAGCAGCCATTTTATTTTTCAGTGCCATTCAAAGCACATGAAAACCTATTTGCCATGTAAAAATTAAAGAACTCACTATTTTGTATGTATTTATTTTCAAGAAACTAAAAACTAAAAAGAAGAAAAAAAAGATGGATTGAAGGCAAGAAATCTCTGTGCTTTATTAATTTTTTTAATATAATTCTGAAGGGGAAAAAGGTCATGCTTTTAGGAATAATCCTATTTCTCGTATTTGTTTAAAATAATAATAATATTTATCTGACTGGAGCAATTTTTAAAAAATATTCAAGCAAATTTTGATTTCCATCAGAAATGAACTTGTTTTATTCTCTTTGCAGGTTTACATTCAAAAGAACATCTGTTAGGAGTTAACAGACCAAAACAGCAGCTCAGTACATTAGTAACAAAATATATTGTGCCTGAAGTGCTCTAAATCCTGTTTTGATCCCAAAAAGACAACTGGATGAAGGACTATGATTTCACTAGTAGCAAAGTACACTTCAGGCTCCAGTTAAGAGTCAGAAAATGTTCTCGGTGTCTAATACCACTAAGTTCATATGTATGAGTTCTACAGTCATATACTCTGAATATACTTAGCTATCAGAGCTAAGACTCCAATTAGAAAGAATCTTGAATAGCTTTATTTTCTTGAAATACTAAAGCAGTGATTAGGCAAAATAAAAAAATAATTCAATTTCTATTCCATCAGTAGAATAATATTATTTTCATTAAAATTCTAACTAAATTCTATAGCACTAAAAACTGAATCCAAATTTCTACGACAGCGACAAATTTCAGGAAGGAAAGACCAAAGCAAAATGTAACGAGATATATGCTTAGATGGCTGGAAGACAGATCCAGGATCTCTTTGAATTCAAAACTGCTTGTAGATTATAGCTCGCATAGCCTACAGTGAATTTTCAATATTATGTCATCCAACACTGACCGCCTTTCTGGTAATAAAAACAAAACAAACATATTAAATATATACCCAACTTCTTCCCCCTCTCAAAACATCTCCCCAACTAGTATCACATCTTCCCCACTCCATTCATCAAGGCAAATCTCTGGAGTCCCTTTCCTAAGCATAGGTACACTGAATTACTGCTTACAGCAGCATTGCAACAGAGCATGTGAGGCTAGCAAACATTCAAAGTATCTACCAGAACAGCTATTATTCAAAAGGAACTCCATGTAAATCAAAGTGTATCTCTACATTTATAATTCTCTGTGGTAGTCCTTGCACCACAGTCAACATGGATTTCGTACGTAATTTCCACAATACTAAATAAACAACGTTTACTTACTTGTGTCTGATTTACAAAATACACAATTTTCCAAATGAAAAAATGCTAACTGGAAAAACTGCCTCTGAAAAAAAAAGAATAAATTGTAATGTGCATATTTTCTTGAATAACTCAGCACAGAAGGTCCTTTAAAACAGAACAGAAAAAGGAGAACCTAGGCTTAAGAAAATGGTTCATGCTCAATCCTGTTTTAGCCCTTCTGTTTGCTTTGATAAGCAGATTTCAGGCTATTTTCAGACAAGTATCCTCCTTTATCCATCATTGTAGAAGCACAAAAAGGGCAGATATTTCCTGCTAGGTGGACTTCACTATGGATTTCAAGTTCCAAGTGACTTCACTATGGATTTCAAGTTCTGTTTAAAAAAAAACCAGAACCACGACTGGATGTATAGCAAAGCACCACTACTACCAAATATTTCCAAGAAGTTTAAGCTTCATATCTTTTCCTTTTTCTTTAAATTCAAATCACATTAAAGTCACTTGCACCTCTAGGTCAAATTTCATTAATGTTCAACCAAGTCATGATACTGCCAACAAAATATACTAAGTAAAGGTTCTAGTATGGCTTTTGAATGAAATAAAAGGACTTTTGTATGTAAATACGAGGGTATAAAAAAATGATTTGCAGGATGAGAAATTAAAGTCTCAGGCAATTTTCAGTCTCTCATTTAAAAAAAATTGAAAAGACTTACATTTAGGTTTGACACTTGGCTGTTTTCCCATAGTCCTGGCTGATTCCACCACAGGCTTACCGGTTGCCATTACAACACTGTAGTCACACAGATCAAACAAATGACAGCTACAGACCCACAGATCCAAAAGGCTACTTGAGCGTGCTTTTTTTTTTCCTTTCCTTTTAATTCTCCCTTTTCAATATAAAAAGTTAACCACCATACTGACTTAAGAGTTCTGCTGATATACTGCGTCTTGAAGAATGGTACTTTAAGAGGAAAGAATATCCCTAAGACAATTTACATGAGAGAAGAGTGACTAAGATCTTTATAAACAGGAATTCAAAGCTCGGTTGCTAAATCTGTATTTAGCCAGCTATATAAGTTGACGTGATTTACAAATATGCCAAGCATTCCTTATTCCTTATGTTTCTATCATCAAACGCCATTTGGGCTTCAGGGGTGTCCAGCATATTTGAAAATAAGACCACTAATTTTAGAGCCTAAACAGGACTCAACCAAACACTGAGGTCTTGTTTTGAAAACGTCAGTATCTTGCTCAGAAGTTATTTGGTTCCACTTACTTGCTAGCTTTGCAGGGTAAAATGGCTGTAAGAACAGCCAAACTAGGTAAGACCAGAAGTCTCTCTACCCCATTACTCTGTTTTCAGCAGTTACTAGTACTAAGTGCATAAGGAAAAACTAAGAGCATGGAACATGCCAAGGGACACTTTTCTCATCATACTCTTCTAGCTCCCAGCAACATATGATGTGACTAGTCAACTTATTGACACATAGTGCATGGCTAAGGATATTTCCTTGTGCTCACTTATTACAAAACCAGTACATCTGAAGTACATTAATTTAAATAGAAAAAGCAGTGCTGGGAAAAAAAAGAACAAACAAACAAAAACCCCAAAACCACTTTGAAAACCATTGTTGCAAAAACAGTTATTTGACTTACTTCATTGTAAAAAAGGTTTAGAGCCCTCCAGAGGAACGAAATAAATATTCAGCATGTTTGCTGTGAAGAAGCAGAAAGACAGTACGCAGTTTCTAAAGCTACAGAAACACAAGAGATTGATGTGCCTATAAAAGGGCCCCTGATGGTTATCAAGGGAAAAATAAATTCCATGGGGAAAACTGCGGGGGGAAGGGAGAGAGGTGGGGAGAAGAATTGCTATTAAACATTGCAAGAGGAATCAAGGTCTCAAGCACAGGCTCAGGTGGAACAAAAAAGTTAAGAGCTTCTGTATTCAAAAGAAAGTTTCAAAGTTTCACCTGAGGAAATGAAAAAGCACAAGGAATTCAGAGTCTCTTTAGATTTTGCAAAAAGAAAAGGGCTTGAGTTGCAGATCAGTGTGAACAGGTTTTGACACATTTGGTTTTCATATGTGACCAACAAAACTTGACTGAGAACGAGCTGATTTGGAGAGAATGAATAACCAGGGAACATGCATACCTTATTTTTTATTTTAAGTATTTCAGCCAGCTTTATGCACATGAGTAACTATGAGCTCACATGAGCAACCATGAAATAACTCTGCTGTTAAAATGTCAGTGCGGCTGACATCTCAGGGAGTACCACGTCATTGTCAACAGCAGGCAAATACAGTGCTACTTTGAACCTTCCACTTTTAAGCTCTTAGCTCTTCCAGTACACGAATGATGCACAGTTTTCAGCACTGTCTGACATCAGGGATTCTCCTAATCAGGGGCTGCAGAGTCTCTGCAGTCTGACATACTTCCCTACTCCTTTTTCTCAACTTTACTCCCTTCTAATAGTGAGAGAACTTAATATCAGATAATTAAGTGCTATTAGGTGTTCATGAAACTTTCAAGATTCTACAGAAAGCACTGAATCACTGGCTTTTAAGCTATTTAAGTTTGATCCACACGCTTCATTAATTTAATTTATATACAGTTTTACTTGTAGGCCACATTCTTCTTTTACTAACATTAATTTGTGTGAAGCTATACTGAATCACTTGAACTAAAACAGCATAAAACCAAGACAGAGTGCAAAATTAAATCCTCCAGCTTCAAAGATCAAAAGGAAGACAAAGGGCATGATTTCAATTATAGACAGTCAAGATCCCATTTCCATACATAAGTCCATAGCAGGAAGAGATGTGCAGAAAACACAAGTAAAATGAATATGCTTTCAACTAGAGTTTTTCTCATAAAGGGTCTGTCAAAAGAAATGCAGCTGACCTATTGTAGCTGCTACTGAAATAGGCACCTTAAAACACCTACACAGGTAACATTGTGGAAGACCTAGCATCATCTCATAACAGTCTAAAATGCTGGGGAAACATCCCCCTTAAGAAAAGGGAAGTATTTTGGGATATAAAAAAACAAACAGTAAGTCTCAGCTAATGAGGAACAGACAAAGAAAAGTGCCAAATGCTGTAAAGCCCTGATACTTCAGATAATCACTAAAATTTATTACTGCTTCCTTCCCTGGCAGAAAGGAGCATAATCAGAATTCTCAAAATAACCACTCCTTTGCGCTGGCATGGTGTGTTATGTTTATACTGCTACAGATAGACTAGAAGATTAAAAAATAAATAATACAGCACCCTTTTAGAAACAATATAGCTAACTTGGTTTTTTTTCTTTTTTTATGTGGGCTTGAACATGGTTTTGCACAGAGCTTATTCTTAACTGAAGTAATTAAGTAATTATCATTGCATGCACTGGAATTAACTATTTAAGTAGCTTGCTATATACATAGAAGCCTCTATTTGAAAAATCACATTAAACAAGAACAAACAATCATGAGTCACCTAATAATTTTCTTTGCTGTCAGAATATAGTTCACATTTAAACAGCTGAAATTATTCCTTTTTTTTTTTTCAATTTCAAAAAATTTTAATTTGCTTGGCTTGATGAACTGCTGAATGAAAAGCATCAGGAAGTATACAGGCCCCTTATTCCATCCTTTACTTATATTCAGTGATATGAATGACTTTGAACTGAGAGCAGTTAGAAGGGTAGGGAATTAAAAGCACAGGGTATTCTCATCTCCTTTGCAAAGTAAGCACAATTGCAATATTCTGGCCACGGAATCTGGACTCAGGTAACCACAGATGGTTTTGCAAAAGAATTCCCTGCAGGCAGCTTTTCCCCATACATTCTGGGAAAGTTACATGCAGGTAAAGCTGTGACAACTTCCTGAAGTGCGCATCAATGACGAATCTTGACAACATTTTCTACTGTGTGCTGTCATTTTGGCCTACATATCTCCCCTTTCTCTTCCATTTTATAGTCTTTGTGTCTTGCCCTCCACTCATGGTTTCACTGAGCACTGCTCTACTGCTGGCACTAAGAAAACAGTGAATAAAAATACTGCTTCATTCTCTGCTCTTAACAAATACTTTCTTGTTACCAATTTATAAACAGATAAAATTTAGGAAATAATTTCAGTTTCTAGGCATTGCCTTACAATAATAGAGCTAAAATTCTACTGTCATTGCACAACTGCAAATTATAGTGTAAAAAAATATATATTTAAGCTTTTTATTCTCCACAATTTGATTAAAATTTCACAATATAAATTCTTACAGTTTGCCTTACTCAGCTTCCAAAGACCAGTGTTTGACTAGAAGCTCATGAATGACAAAAGGCTTAGGAATAAACTTTAGATCTGGACTTCAACATGCTCTTGTTCTTTAAAGACATAATGGTAAATCAACACCAATAGAAAATATGGCAAAAATAGCAACATCAAGTATTTAAAGCAATTCAAGCAGTAAAATGTCTTAAGCTTGGCAAACGTGGAAATTCAGACACATATCTAATGAGCTTATACTTTCCCTCCCTGAGCCCTGCTAAAACTAAAGACCATAGCACAAAGGATGCAAACAAACCTGCCTACACAAAAACAGAATGAGAGTTGTAAGTTTGGTTTAAAAAAACAGAACAGCAGCTTGATATTGACAGCAACTTCACATGGTTAACTAGCTGATAAAACAGAGTCTAACAAAATATAAGAAATGAGATACTGAGAAGTTTCTTTACCTAGCCATCCCCAGGCTGGAAAAGTTGGAAGGAACTATCAAAACATCAAGCCTGGAAAAGGGGTGGGTACCCAGTGTGCTGTAAGCAGCTGAGAGGCACTGAGGAATTAGCCGGAGCAAGTGTTCTTCACAGAGTTCCGTAAGACACCTGGGAGCAAAGACTCTATAAGGAATGACTGCCTCCAACCTGGCAGCAGGATTTTGGAAACGGCAGGGATATTCCACATGACTACAGATTTCTTCATGGCATCTGACAATAACAAAAGAAAAAGAAAAAAATAGTTTAATGTGATACCAAAAATGTGCACAGCTGATTATGCTAAAACATGGATATTCTCTAGACATCAGGATGGCAGTTGGTTTATAAAACCAACTCATATGTATTCTCTCACTGTTCACACATGTGCAACACTGTGAAAACACTCATTACTACATGTCTGAATAGAACTGATACAGTTACTCATAGAAAAATAAACTAGTCAAACAGATTTTGTAAGATACATACAAGAAGAACTTATTTATTCAGAGAATTCCTATTCAAACTTCACTACAAAAATAAAATTTTGTATGTATTAACACAAATATATTAAGTGCAATTAGAATGAAATTCCAACGGGACTTTTCTGTCACTGTTACTAAAATTCTCCATGAACTTCTACTGATTCTTCTGTTTCTTATGTAAAAAATAAGAGTAAATATCAATTCAGGCTTATCACCATGCACATTTAAAAAAATGAATAAGGATCAAGCTTAGTTTACATCACCGTTACAGGATATTCAGAGCTACAGCTAGAAGAAAGAGGGGTAAATCAAATCCTTCCTACACACTGAGTCATATACCTTCAGAATAATTTATCTGCCCAAACACACTCATATCCAAGCAGAAGTCCATGTTTTCACCTGCTACCCTGTCTTCTGTGCAGTGCAGAGCCTCTCCTTCGTTTGAGATTTCAGCTCAAAGAACCTGATTCTAGTATGCCTGGACATGCAAAGTATTTATTGTTATTACATCCAGCATTGCCCAAAGCAATTATAATTGGAAGATCATGCTTCACATGAGTGCTGACACACAAAACAAAGTGATAACATGACGAAAAGTGTTGTTGAAGTGCCAACGAAGTGCACTTTATATAACTATTTCTGTGAACGAAGTGGACTCCAACTATTCCATTGATTACATATGCAAAGAAACTACATTAATCATTATAAAATTATTTTCCAAGGGTGGTCTAATACAGTATATTTCCACTCTAAAACAATGTCACTTTGTATTTTTTATCAGAGCTGAGCTTAGGCAAAACATGAAAGCTAGCACCCTATCTCTTCTAAAAGTTGCCAAGTCTATAATGACCACAAGGAGATAGGAAACTTATCTAACACCCTAGCTCCATTTAACATTTTCTTTCACACAGCCTCCTTATGTCAAAATCACTGGCAGCTGGACGTAAATCATATTATGTATTTCAAAAACTACTTTCAGAAATCCGTACTTTCCTGCTGGCTAAGAGTTTATCTCTGTTTTTTTATCTGAGACACTTCCTTAACATTTGTGCTTGTCTATCCATTTCACACTTTGGTTACCTAGACTTAATGACTAAAGTAAGTAATAGGTGTCTGTTGTACTAACTCCCACAAAAATGCTAACTGTACATAACTATAAGAGAAGATTTTTAAGGACATAGGGTGTTTTTTGTCCTAATTAACTACAACACAACCTTGCATACTTAGGCTCTCCTGTTTTGTCTGTGCATAAGCAACACCACATTTTTGGGGGGAGGGTCAGGTTTTTTATTTCTGAAACGCATCAGTTCTGTTTCTTTCACTGTCAGTACCTCTACTGCAAACACATCACACTGCCTGTGTTAATTATCTCAGTCAGTGACTATCACACACTCATAACAATGACAATCACACCAATTAAAATGTGAACTAATTTTTGCTACAGAAAGTTATAAAAATATTTCTCTTTTACCAGAAGTTTTTTTTTTTTT
>NW_009952160.1:161597-186652 GCF_000747805.2 Chaetura pelagica
AATTTTTCTCTCAGCCTTCGCTGGAAAGGCCTCCAGCCACACCACCCAACTTGCAGAAGGCAAATGCTTATAGAGAGTTGGGGTTGTTCAGCCTGGAGAAGGCTCCAGGGAGGCCTTCCAGTACCTGAAGGGGGCCTACATGAAAGCTGGGGAGTGGAGGTAGGGCTACAACAAGGGGTAATGGTTTTTAATTGGAAGAGAGTAGATTTAGGTTAGAAATCAGTAAGAATTTCTCTCCTGTGAGGGTGGTGAGACACTGGCACTGGTTGCCCAGAGAAGTTGTGGATGCCTCACACCTGGAAGCATTCAAGACCAGGTTGGATAGGGCTTTGAGCAACCTGGTCTGGTGGGAGGCATCCCTGCCAAGGCAGGGAGGGGGAACTAGATGATCTTTACGATCCCTTCCAACCCAACTATTCAGTGATTCTATGATCTACAGTATATTACTATAGAGGCAGTCATTAAAAATGTATAAATAGTAGAGGAATAAACACAAACCAGTATCATAGTAGGTACCCAAAATGGACCAATATGAAAGATCTTACAGTGAGGCATTGTAAGAAACAAGGGAGGATCTGGTCTGATCTAAGAGATATATGATATAGGATGCAAATTCAGAGGACACTGGGATTTATTAACTCTATTGCTCACTACACAGCTTGTTTTCACATAAAAGGAACCACACCCTGACCCATGAAATAATGCCTTTGGAATTACTTTCCTGTCAAGATTTTTCTGTCCAGATTAAACAAGTTCTATTTTGATTCCTGTACTAATATGACTAATATGACATTTTCACATTCCACTGAGTAATGCTACCCATGTATCTCATCTTTTAACAATATTCTAAAAACCAACCTGAAACCAGCTTGTGAAGATTGCACAGAAAACTCAGTGTTTGTCTGCATAGCTGTTGGGAAGGACTGTTGTGACTGCTGTTTAACTTCCTGCCAGCACCCCACTGCAATAGTGAAGGTGGATGCTGGCATTGGCATAGTCACATAGTAGTGCCAGCTCAAGACACCTGTAAAAAATAAGAACATTTGTACAGACTCATCAGTCACATCATCCATTCAGTACTTGACATTTTCATGTATTTGAGATTTTGGGCCAAACCTCCCATGTTAAATCCTGGCATTTTTATTGAGGAAAGAAAAATAATGTTACCAAGACACGTAAGAGCAGTCATATATAACCACCACAGATTCAGTAGTTTTTACTTAAATCTGCAACTTTCCTCCACCTGCTGAAGGCTTTACCTGTAAACAAATCATCCATAAGTGGGATGCTATTAATGCAACTTAATGCGACCCTACTGTTAAATCAGACATGAAATCCAATAATACAAAGACTAAAATTCAACTC
Source organism: Chaetura pelagica (assembly GCF_000747805.2). Taxonomy (NCBI): domain Eukaryota; kingdom Metazoa; phylum Chordata; class Aves; order Apodiformes; family Apodidae; genus Chaetura; species Chaetura pelagica. The sequence continues at coordinate 162,963 of NW_009952160.1, forward strand.
TTTCAACCCTGGACCAACCACCCTGTGGTTTTGCCTTAACAGTGTTATGTCACACAGAATATAATATTTTCTTTTGTGTTTTAGACAGTACCAAACTGATAGGCAGGTTCTGACAAAAAATACTAGTAGCCTTAGTTATCCAGAGGTACATGATGTGCTAAACAGGCAGGGAGAAATAAAAGTTTAGAATCAGACAGAATATTGCCTAAGTCAATTTTTTGGTCAGGATAATCCAGGAGCTGCTAAAACAAGACTAAAGAGTCAATTAAAAGGTAAAAAGATGCTAAGTATTATCATTATGGGAACACAGTGTTGAAAGACAAGGAGTACAGTATAGGATGACTGTATGTATGATCACGTTTGGATAAACTGGAGGATGCTTTAGGACAGTGTACTTTCCATTAATCTAAATGTTGTTTAGGTTTTTCATTTTTTCCTTTAAAAAGGGTACAGTTTAAGAGTCACGTTCAAGCTCCCACTTTTGGTCACAAATAGTTATCCATCATTCTGGACATCATCCCTAAATACACTGAAGAATTTAAAGTTATCAGAAGTGGTCAATATGGATTTACCAAGGGTAAATCATGCTTGACCAATCTGTTAGCCTTCTATGATGTCATAACTGGTTGGCTGGATGAGGGGAGAGCAGCAGATGTCATCTATCTTGACTTCAGCAAGGTTTTTGACACTTTCTCCCATAACATTCTCATTAGGAAACTCAGAAAGTGCTGCTTGAATGAGTGGACAGTGAGGTGGATTGCAAGTTGTTTGAGGACAGAGTTCAGAGGGTCAAGATCAATGGCATAGGGTTGAATTGGAGGCTTGTAACCAACAGTGTTCTCCAGGGGTCAATACTGGGTCTGGTCTTGTTCAACATATTCATCAATGACCTGGAAGAGGGGACAGAGTGTATCCTCAGCAAGTTTCCTGACGATACAAAACTGGGAGGAGTGGTTTACACTCCAGAGTGCTGTGCTGCCACTCAGAGGGACCTGGACAGGCTGGAGAGCTGGGCAGAGAGGAACTTAATGAGATTTAACAATACCAAATGTAAGGTCCTGCACCTGGGGTGGAACAACCCCATGCACCAGTATAGGTTAGAGGCTGACCTGGTAGAAAGCAGCCCTGAGGAGAAGGATCTTGTAGTCCTGATAGAAATAAGTTAACAACGAGCCAGCAATGCACCCTGGTGGCCAAGGAGGCCAACGATATCTTGGGATGCGTTAGGCTGAGTTAGCCAGTAGGTCGAGGGAGGTCACTCTCCCCCTTTATTCTGCCCTAGTGAGGCCACAGCTGGAATATTGCATCCAGTTCTGGGCTCCACAGTTCAAGAGAGACAGGGAATTGCTGGAGAGAGTCCAGCAGAGGGCAACAAAGATGACTGGGGGAGTAGAGCATCCCTCTTAAAAGGAAAGGCTGAAAGAGCTGAGGTTGTTTAGCCTAGAGAAGAAAAGACTGAGAGGAGAACTTATCAATGTCTATAAGTATCTAAAGCGTGAGTGTATGGAGGATGCAGTCAGACATTTTTCAGTAGTACCCAGCAATAGGACAAGGGGCAATGGCCATAAACTGAAACACAGGATGTTCCAACCAAATATGACGGAAAACTTCTTTACAGTGAGGGTGGCAAGGCACTGAACAGGCTGCCCAGGGGGGTTGTGAAGTCTCTTTCTGTAGAAAGGTTCAAGGCCTGCCTGTGTGATATAAAGCTCAAGGGGAGCTCCCCTCCTTCAGTGGGGAGGTTGGACTAAATGATCTCTAGAGGTCCCTTCCAAATCCAATGATTCTGTGAAATACAGCTACTATACCATACTAATAGGTGTTATGGTTTGAGGGGACCAGGCAAATTGTTGACAACTGTAAGAGGAATTAGAGAGAGGGTTCTTTCAGACCCTAAAGGACCCGGGAGGGTCGGAGCAGAGAGAGGTCAATATTATCTCACACTTACTGCCATACTCTATAAAAGCCAGGAGAGCCAGAAGCTCAGTTTCTTTTTCTTGCACCTCTCTTGCTTCCAACTGGTGCTGGTCAGAGGCTCCAGTTTTCTTTTCAATTGGCCACGTGCTCTCCAGAATCCAACTCTATTGGGTGCTGTGAGGAGCTGTGGACCTCCCTCCTGAAGCAGCCTTGCAGCAAGGGACACTCACCCACCTATTCCTGTGACCATCAAGATCAGTTTTGTATGTACCTGTATATACGTCTATAGATCTGATCCTCACTTGATGTGTTACTCCTTTTTTTTTTTTTTCTTTTTCATGTTACAGTAAACTTGTTCCAGGTTCAATATCCAATCTTTAAGTCTCTCTTTCTTATTCCCCTTCTGTCTTCCCTTGGGAGGGTGGGAGGGTGGTAACAGAGAGCAGTTCTGCCCTCTGGTTTGTGGTTCACCCTGACCACTACACCAAGTCAATGGGCTATTTATACTTGGAAAGACTCAGATTGACCTAAAACCTGCTGAATCCTGTGTAAATTACTGTAGCTGTGGCAACTATGGAAACACACAAACTTCAGTTATTTTAAGAGAACATTAATACTTGGTCCTTTCAAATAGTATACTGGCCAGGGCTGTGGAACACTATCAAAAGGAAAACAAAACAAAACAAAAACAATCCAGTAAAGGCCACAAGGCACAGAGGAAAGTAAATAAACAAGTGCATCTAAGCATCTCTGGGCTGCCTACCTTAATAACCACTGAAAGTGAAGCTGCTCACAGGAAGGACAAGCAGAAAAATATTTTCTTACAGAATCACAGAATTGCTGGAGTTGGAAGGAAGCTCTACAAATAATCTAGTCCAACTCTCCCACCAAAGTAGGATAACCTAGAACACTTTACACAGAACTGTATCCAGGCAGGTCTTGAATATCTCCAGAGATGTAGACTCCACAACCCTCCCTGGGCAGCCTATTCTAGTGGTCCGTCACCTGTAAAGTTTTTTGTCATATTTAAATGGAACTTCCAACTTGTTTCAACTTGTACCTGTTGTTCCTCATCTGACACTGGAAACTACTGAGAAGAGCCTGTCCCCATCTTCCTTGCACCCACCCTTTAGATACTTGTAAGGTTCCCCCCTCAGCCTTCTCATCTCCAGACTAAAGAGTCCTAGCTCTTTCAGCCTTTCCTCATAATAGAGATGCTCCAGTCTCCCAGTCATCTTTGTCACCCTCCTCTGGATTCTCTCTTGTAGCTCCCTGTCTCTCTTGAACTGTGGAGCTCAGAACTGTAGTCAGTATTGCAGCTGTGGCCTCACCAGGGCAGAGTAGAGGGGGAGAATGACCTCCCTCGACCTACTGGCCACAGTCTTCTATATAAAACCTAGGATTCCATTGGCCATCTTGGTAGCAAGGGCACACTGCTGGTTCATGGATAATTCCTGTCTATTTACTGTCTTTGTTTAACAACAAATCTTCCACCTCCTATTTAGTATGACAAAACAACAAATACTATTTGTGAAGTCTTTTAAGAGGCAGATAAAGCCCTGCCTGCTATACGTCCTAGTAATCCCTTACACTTCCTCACTTCATTCCACTTTTGCAACACTCATCATTACCATCAAAAACCATTTTTGCGTATATTGTCAGGTGAACATATACTACTCGGAGAATTTTCCTAACCTCTCATCAGTATGTAAACAGAAGGCACTTATTTGCTCCAAACAAATCAAGAACAAAGAGGATAGCTGTTTTGCAAATTTCTGCCCCCCACCCCTTTTTTTAAAAAATTCACTTACCAAAGCCACAAATGAGCCAAGGCAAGCAAATGTCACCTTGAGAGATAGAGGTCACTCAGGACAGCAAAAATGTATTCTTGTGAAGTATTAAACTCCTGATGTAAAGAGTTCCAGATTTATACTGTCTCTACACACCTAACTGGGGCTCAATCCATTTGCAACAGGGCTTTTAGATGTCTCTTGCATTCATGCTCTATAACTGTGTAGGGTAACCATATATTTATCCTATAGCTATTTGTCATCAACAACTGAAATCACATGCACTGGCATGACAAGTGATAGAGCACATCCACTGATCAGTGACTGAAATGGTCTTTATACTGGCAACGTCTCTCTACAGCAAGCATCCATGAAGAACTGTCTTGAATAGTCTAACCCTCATTTATCTTCTGTCTTCTTTTCTTACTACTGGTAAGACTGTCTCACAGCCTGTCCTTCTCTCCTGTGACTTCACTTCCTTTCTTTAAGGTCAGTGCACTTTGTTTTGCTTTACTGTTTTGTTTTGTTTTTTTACTTCATCTGTAACCTTCAGATCTATCCCAGGGACTGGGATCATGAGATCCACTCGTCCCCGCTTCACTCATCCTTCCCCGGGATGCCCTGTGCTTTCCCCAGGCTACCGTGGAGACAGTACCAACCCTAGGGTTAAGAGAAAACAGTGCAGCTGAATCGGGGAGATGGCTTTCTTTACCAAAAATACCACTCTGTGCTACAAAACCAGCATTTTGTTCCACTAATACATTTTCAAATTTAGCAAGGACACTTTGGGAAGAACAAGAAATTAGACTAGACTTACTCCATGAGAAAAGAAGAGGAAGAGCACCCCAGTGCTTTTATTTGTAATGTTTATACCCTCTCCTTACAAGCAGACTTAATTTAAAAGCAAGTTGATTCCTATGCATAATTATTTAGGCAATTATAATACTTTCAAAGTATGTTGTCTACAGGCAATTCTGAAAATAATTTTCCAGAATATTTTTTTTTCTGTTCTACAAAGCAAATCTATCATGTTGTAACTGTACAAACCATGCAGTAACAATCAGCTATTCTATGAAGTATAACTGGAAGACATCCCATGCAAAATTTAGAACTACATTTAACAAGGGCAAAAAACTATAATCTATTTATACTAGTGCAAAAGAACCATTTAAAGGCCATTTATTTCTTCTACTTGAAGCAATAATGATGAAAGATGTAATTACTTCCTAGAATTTTTAATGCCTTTCTCTTATCTTCTGAAACCATTAAAAATGATTGAGTTCTGTGGAGTCCATTAGAACTGAAGAAACACCTGAGAGTCAGCAGCTGTTAATGCAAGAACCTTAAAGAGTATTTTTACTTACTAGTATATTTTCCCTCATTTCCACTAGCAAAAATGTGAACAGCACAAAATACAAATTATGTCGCTGAGTTACAAAAAGCCACAAAACTCAGCTACCTCTAGGGAAAAAGACAGCTAGCCCCACACAGCATATGATACACAAAGTAGAGGTATAAAACTACAGCTAAGTAAGTAGTTATGTCAAAACTACCATTTGACTGGAGCACCAGGGCTAAGAACCCTTCAGCTCTCCCAACTCTTTGTGATTTGAGGGGATCTTTGATCTCATCTGAAAGCTGGAATTTCCCACAGAGCGCCCTAAAACTCATGCCAGAGCATTAGGTTCAGCACTGGCTCAGAGGGATGAGTAGCATGTGATGAGCTGTCAACTCCTACACTGAATTTTCTGATACATGTTAGAGATCAATCAAGATGTAGTGGAGTCCTTTGTTTTGCCTTATGAAAAGTGAGTCCAAACAACAGCAACTGCTGTTGATGTTAGCTGTAGAGTAGTAGCAGTGACTTCTCTAGCACCATAGTTCCTTTCAATAATAGAATACAACTTATCCCTGGAACTAGGGAAGGCAAAACAAGATCAGGGACTGCACAATGGCAGAGTAACCACACAAAAAGCAGGCTGGTTGATTTCACACTGGAGTCCTGGAATGTCTACTTGTATATCACACTGGGCTATCTATTTCTTGAACATGCATCAAAACAAATGTAACAATGTTTGTGATTAAATAAATTACACCTGCTATTTGCTGAAAAAAAAGTAAAACTGAAAGTGTTGAAAAACAAATCCAATCCTTAAGCTCACATTACACACCCACACAGAGTAAAAGGTTTTTAGCTCCCTGTAAAGCTTTCTCCCAAAGCTCATTGTCAACTGCACTTTTCTGCTAGATTTTTCTTCTCCATAAAGAATGCACGGTATTTTTAAGCACTTTCAGGTCACACTTCAATTATTACCATTTGTACTTGAGTAAGTGACATAGCAGGATTTTCAAACAAACATGGCCTCACTTCATTTCCAATGACAGGATAAGCTACCCTGAAAGCCTTCCAGGTGTGTTTTTTAAAGCGCAAAGAGAAAAATTTAAGTTGAAAGATTTCATGTGCCCTGCATAATTGCCTAAGATAAAAGTCTATGTGGGACAAGGTATTTAACACAACAGATAATTAGAAGTCCTACTAATTAAACATATGAATTTGTATTCCTAAATTAATTAAGAATTTCTTCAAATCTTCAGATTACCACTTGAGCCTTGGGTTTGTTTCTTAAAACATTCCTCACAGTATTGCTCCTTTCCCTTCTTTCCTCTATATCTCTTTAGTACATTTTCTGAACAGCTCTCTAACACTGATTTGTCATTCCCTACCGTATACAAGCACCAAGACAATGAGGGTCTCACCCACAATTGAATCTTTGAGAGTTACTGGAGTACAACGCTTACTACTTTTAAAGAAACACAGGAACCCTTGCTTCATGACATCAAGATAAGTATAAATAATTCTATGTGCTGCATAAATCTATAAGCAGTAACTTCCACACTCTCAGGAATTGTATCTTGAGGAGAGGTGGAAGGAAAAGTGTAAGGGCAGACATGCAATATGTGTTCCTGCTGCTTCTCTTCTGTTCACTAAAGTTCAGCACAAAACTTGCCATTGTCACATGCCTCCTAAAAGAGCCAGGATTAATGTTACCTTTGGTTCTTCTCAGTTCACTTCACACTTTCAGTCACCACTTCATATAGCACAGTGAAGTTAAAATGAGTAATATTTTCCCTATCGGCCTTTCCATTAATGACTTCTTAGAGTGTATCTTGTTTTAACAGAGTTCTTAGGAAAAGAAACACACTGGGTTAGCCTTCAGAAAATTAAAACAAACAAATGAAAAAAAAACCATACACAACAGCAAAAAAAATACACAAAACCAAACAAATAAATCCTCCAAATAAATAAAAAAACCTCAAAACAAATAAAAGTTCTAAGTGGCACATGAATTGCCAACATAAACTGACACACTGTAATAACTACAAGGATTTAAACAAAAGCCCATTATGTTAGCCACAGCGTGACAAGGCTGACTTTGGGTGGCTAAGCCCTAGTGGTCTATTATTAACAACATGGTACCTTGATATCACTCTCAACATTCCATGAATGGCATTTTTAAGTGGTTTTCCCCACAACAAGTTTTACTTTATTCAAGTATAAATTTTTAATTTTAAACTGTAACAACAAAAAATATTAATAAACAAGTAATTTTTTCACAATACAGCCTTTTCAACTAGCTAACTGGTCTAAGAAAGTATAAATTTTAACCGACCTATGACAATTTATACTGCCTGAAACTTCTTCCAAGTTTTCTATTTCTAGAAATTCACATAAACACCTTCTTCACACACCTGATGTGGCAATAACTCATTAGCAAGGTCTAAGTGTAGATTAAACTAACTAAACAATGATGGTACAGCAGCTTTTCTAGTCTGAAGTCAAAAGCACTCTTCCTTTCTTGATGCCAAAACAGGACAGTATTACTGTCCAAGTGATCTGAGCAGCTCATCATGGCAGTTTTCCATATTTCAACTATAGAGACAAGGCTTGAAACAGGCTTCACATATGGCCAAAAATGTTCAGACAATTCCATGGAAATGGACTAACTGATGGTCTCAAATCAAGATTACTATCATACTTTTTCTTCCTCCACACATAACAAACTTGTCTCTTTAAAGGGGAAGAGAGGATTATTTTTTTTCCACAAACACCAAATATGTACCTTTCCCTATGTGCTACTTCTCATCAGAACATTAGAAAACACTCTGCTTTACAGATTATCTTGAAGCTAGAGGGAGCAAGACATACTTTGTATTATTACACATAGAACTGCCTTAAAAACCTCCGTGTCTGTCAAAGAGAGGTTTAGAGAAGTTTAACCAATACAGAATAAAAATGCTTGCTTGCTTATTGTTCCACAAGTTATGATCTACCAATGCAAAAAAAAACAAACCCCAAGCCCCAAAGACCAGATTTTCAGTGCAGTGACCTTATATTCTTCATCTGTTTCTTATGCTTCAGGAAACAGATAAGAGAAAAGGACAGCTTCTAATTATTGACATATTTGGACTGAAGAACTAAAACTCAAATTTAACTATCTGCAAAGGCCTGAAGTTGTCAAGAGCCTGATAAGGTACTTCATCTATTAAATGTTCAACTGCAGAGAGATTAAAACATGGCCAATTTATGACAAAGTCTAAGTCTGGAAAAAGTAAAAGGAATAGAAACACAGAAAAAAGTAATTAGAATTAAAACAGCAAAATGTGGATGCTTCAAGTTCTTACTAAGTGGTCTTGAAGCTTTGAGCAGGCAACTTTTCCATAAACTGACATTGAGACTACAGATGGACAGGTAAAGTGCTTTTAAGCTGAGGAACTTCATTTTTTCAAAAATCATGTATTTACTAAGCTATGTTTCCAATTATAAAATTATTGAAAATAATTTGCTATAGAAAATATGTTTCACCTTCTCGAAGCTGAACTGGTTCTGCTAAGTTTTCACCACTCATTAATACAACAAAGTCTGCAGTTGCTCGGACTGAGGCTTGCCATGTTGACAAGGCAACAGGTGGTTCTTGACATGGGAAAAGGGCTCTGTTGTTTATTGGAGATCCCATCGTATAAACACATGGCCTGATGGAAGGAAAAGAGATTGAAGTTAGAGTTACAATAATAAAGACTGAATTCAGTTTTCTCTGAAATCAAACCTAGTGTCGTACTGAGCTGTGGGGTTTTTTTTAACCTCAGTTATGCAGGTTTCAAACTTGTATGGCATGAACCAATCAAAGTACAATCTAAGTTACGTAAGATAGGATGAAAAAAAGCAAGATTACCACAATAACTCTTACATATAGCAGAAACTAGTAACTCCAGTCTTTCCCCCTCCACGTAAGCCTTACAGCTTCGTACAATACCTCTCAGCTAAATACATAAGGTCAAATAAGGCTTCTGAATATCTTCTGAAAAAGCCATCGCAGGGCGTCACCGTATCTATGACACCTCCCTGTTGTTATCACAGTAGTGCTTTTGTTATCATTAATCTTATCTCTCTGTACAACCTGGAGGATCTGCCAAACTTAGAGCAGCCTTGACCCTTCCTTAGTCCAAGCCTCCATAAATCTTGATATTTTTACATTTGTAAGTAATTTTTGTAAGTAATTTTGTAAGTATTTTTACATTTGCAGTAAGGTAATGCCAAATTTCACCTGTCATTCAGAATTTCAACCACAGGACATATAATGAGAAGAAAGGATTTCTTCCCTATTAGCCTCTGCCTCCTTCTCACTTTTTCACACAGCAGTCTTCCTGGTAGCATTGTCCTTGCAGTTTCTCTCACCCTCTCCTGGGCATCCTTTTCATCTTCTGACCCTTTCTAATTCCAGTTGCAGTATTTCATGCCAGCCGATTTCTTTTTAGCAGCTTAGACACAGCTGAGGAGGCAACAAGGTCTATCATTAACTCCTTCTTAGCTTGCTATTGCTGGTGCATAATAGTTCTTGGTTTACTCCTTAGGCTTGCCAATTTAGTAAAGAGGGCTTTAAACTAGAGTTGATGGGCAAGGGGATCCTCAATCCACCCTACTGCCACCACTTTGAAGCCAGTGCCAATAACAGATGCCCTGGGCCTGGAGAAGGATCACAGGGTGAACAGCCACATACAGGAGAATGTAAGCCCAGCCAGTAAGGCAGCTTCAAGGGGGGCCCAACTTAAATGCCTCCATACCAATGCACATGGCATGGGAAAGAAACAAGAGGAGTTACAGAGACGTGTGCAGCCTGCAGGCTATGATGTTACCGGCATCACTGAGACATGGTGAGATGGCTCCTATGACTGGAGAATGGGAATGGATGGGTATAAGCTCTTTAGGAAGGACAGGCAGAGGAGAAGAGGAGGGGGTGTCATCCCCTGCATGAGTGACAAGCTGGACCCTGGGGATGGATGGGGAGCTGACAAAGAGCTTATGGGTGAGGGTTAAAGGGAAGACAGGGGCAGAAGATATCATAATGGGGGTCTGCTACAAGCCACTGGACCAGGCTGGCCAAGCAGATAGGGCCTCTACAGGCAGACAGACGCAGCCTCACATTCAAGCCCTAGTCCTCATGGGGGATTTCAGCCATCCCAGTATCTGGAGGGACAACAGAGCAAGGCACCAGTAGTTCAGGAGATTCCTGGAATGCACTGATGACAAATCTTTTCTCCAAGTAGTAGAGGAACCAACCAGAAAAGGTGTTATGCTGGAACTTTTTCTCAGCTAGAAGGATGGGGCTGGTTGACAGGGCAGCCTTTGCCTTTGCTGCAATGACCAAGAAATGGTGGAACTCAGGATCCTTTGAGCAACAAGGATGATGTGCAGTAAGCTCACTACCCTAGACTTCAGCAGAGCTGACTTTGACATCTTCAGGGATCTGCTTGGTAGGGTACCATGGCATAAAACCCTGCAGGGAAGAGGAGTCCAAAAAAAGTTGGTCAATATTCAAGGATCACCTCCACCAAGCCCAGAAGCATTGCTTTCCAAAAAGAGGAAGACAGTCAAGAATATCAGGAGGCTTGCATGGATTAAGAAGGAGCAACAGGTAGTCTGGGAGGAGTACAAAGAACTTGTCCAAGCAGCCAGGGAGCAGGTTAGGAAAACTAAAGCCCTGATAGAATTAAATCTGGCCAGGGACATCAAGGGTAACAAGAAAAGCTTCTATAGGTACGTGACTAGGGAAAATGGAGGCCCTCTCAAAAAGGAAACAGAGACCTGGTCACATAAGATGTGGAGAAGGACTGGAAGAAGGAAGATCCACTAACTGTCAGAGAAGATCACGTTCAAAAACATCTAAAGAACCTTAAAGTGCACAAGTCCATGGGACTGATGAGATCCATTTGTGGCTCCTGAGGGAACTGGCATATGAAGTTGCTACGCTATTATCCATCATATTTGAGAAGTGGTGGCAGACTGGTGAAGTTCCCACTGACAGGAAAAAGGGAAATATAATTCACATTGTCAAAAAAGGAAAAAAGGAAAACCCAGGGAACTACAGGCCAGTCAGTTTCATCTCTGTGCCTGCCAAGATCATGGAGCAGATCGTTCTCAAGGCTCTGCTAAGGCACATGCTAAGGAGGTGGTTGGTTGCAAGCAACAAGGCTTCACAAAGTGCAAACTGTGCCTTACAAATTTGGTAGCCTTTTACGATGGGGTCACAGCATTAGTAGACAAGGGGAGAGCAACTGTCATCGTCTATCGGGACTTGTGCAAACCATTTGACCCTGCCCTGCATGACACTCTGATCTCTAAACTGGAAATAAAAGGATTCGATGGATGGACCACCTACTCGATAAGGAATTGGCTGGACAGACACACTCAAACAGTTGCGGCCAACACCTCAATGTTCAAATGGAGACCAGTGCTCCATGTGGTACTGGGCTTGTACTGGAACAAGATTTACATAGCACAGTTAAGTCACTGCAGCTTAACTAATGCAGGCTGGCTGATCTTTCAGCAAAACATGGTTGGAAACTGCCATTTCAGTAGGCATATTGTTAATGCACACAAAAAGAAGAGAATAATCTGGCTGTGTCTGTCAGCAAATAGAGCAGGACATAGACATCCAGTGAAATTATCAACAGATAACTGCAGTGGTGAAAACGTCAACTGGTTAGTTTTTAACCCAGTAAAACACAATACACAGCTATATGTGAAAGACCATTTATCTGTATAAATATTTAATTGTTTAATATCTTTGGAATAAATCTCTTTAAACTGAATCTGTTACCAACTTTGATATATATAAAATAATTGAGGTTTCTTCCACAAAAAAGAAACAGTGCATGGCAGTGAGCTCACAAAGGAAAGGAAGAGCTTGCTTTTTCACCTCTAGGACATTCTGCTTCCTCCTCACAATACTAGCCAAGATATTCTGGACATATTATTTACCATAAAACATTTGTGTGTTGGGAGGGGGTGGGAAGGATGGTTCCTTACTCATGAAAATTTTATCAAAATACACAGTATTGTAAAAAGGGATCCTAGTGGAGTTTACATGAATGAAAGGAAAGGTGGGATTAATGACTGCTGATGTGTATTTTTTATCAAATATTTATCATGCATTTGTGAAGGCTGTTTGGCTGGATACCATTGGTACAACCCAGTCTGAAGAGCAATATAGGAGATTTTCATATCCTTAAGAAATTTTAGAGGGAAGTGACTAGGAAAACAGGCTGGCAGAACAGCACTATGAAGAGTGTTGCAATGCTGTTGCAACGACAACACAAAAGACAGAACGTTCATTACCAAGACAATTAATGTAATTGCACTCTCAGAAATAACTTTTACCTACAGACTATGAAGTGTTTTATAAACACTGTCAATCAATGAGAACTAGCTTTTTTCCCTAAAACATGTTAATGATATATACACAGGCAGGTCACAAGTCACTATAATGAAGACCCACACAGTAAAGGAGCTAGAAAACTGGAGAAAGCCTGGTCAAGTACAGTCATCACTTGGAAACAAGTATAATAAGACTAAGACAGGGGTTACCTTTTTCCTCCAAATAAATAAATTTATTTACTTTCTATGCTCCTGCTTTACATCTAAAAATATTTTTATTTGCTTTGACCTGTATTTTTAGCAACTGCAATATGTTTAACAGCTTCTTCAATGTCATTCAGAGAAAGTTTCCTAAATTTCAAGTTACACATCTGACCAGTCCCTTAGGTATTCAATTTCTTGCATATCTTCTAATACTTCTTTAACACCTTAGGATGTATCATCTGACTGCATTTAAACAAAATTTAATGTCATAGGCATAGCTCCTGCATAAATGGTAGCAAAGACTGGAAATAAGCGATGATTGGCAGAGAAAACAATTGTGAATTACTTCCCTAGCAGTAAACAAAACACTCCAACCTCTTGTAAGCTTCTGTCTTTAAAAACAGCAGACAGTTTTGCTATGGATATGAACTGTCATACAGCTGGACTTTCTCAGCTCTATCCTGAAAAAAAAAAAAAAAGGTTGCTTTGGTTTCTTGGGCAGCCAATTCACAAGCACACAAGGGCTGGTTTGACTCTTCATTCCCTATATCACTGGCTTTTCAATCTTTTCCTTCTAGATTTGAAAATTAAAACCAGTAGACTTCTATTATTTACATGGATAATTGTTTTTTTTATAATGCTATTTCATTCTCAGCCTCCTCTGATCTAATATGGTCCTCTTACTTATACATCTTAGTGAAGCAACTTGCTTTTTGTATTTATTTTTTCTGAAGGAGTATCATCAGCCTTGCCCCTTGTACTCCAGTAAGCAGTGCCTCTGTGAGGACCCAGCTCTTTCTTCCTCTGTTCTGGGACTTCAGCATCCACTTGCTCTACCCACATTTGAGTATCATTTGTCTTGCTAGGCCATGAAACTTGCTCTAACTCTCAAAAAGTATTAAGTTCATTTAAAAAAACCCTCATTTATCATGGCCTTTCTTTTTAGTTAGGATGACTAATTCAGAGGAGCTATTTTCAGTTTTTCAGAAATACTTGTTTGTTGCCATCTGCATTTCCAGAAACATCAAATCAGTTCTATTCAACATCTGTCTACTTCTTTTTCTTTTTTTTTTTAATAATTTTAATTTTACTTCTCCAATTATACACATTCATCATTGGGAACAAAATTACACAAAGTAACAGGAGAGAATTCCCTACAGTTGATGGTAGTCACTTAGGATTTAGTCTGTGCCTTGCCTAGATTCTGCAGTATCTTATTCTCAAAAGCCTTGCCCCTGAAGAAAAACAATCTCTTTATTCCCATTCTGAATTTCCAGCATCCAAAAGCACAAAGTTATGCTAACTCATGCCACTGAAAAACAAACATCTATTTTCAATACACATTTTCCAGTTCACAGTTTGAAATGTTGAAAATCTAATTCATTTTTCCAATTTCTGCCCTGGAAAACTTTGCTTTTAAAATATAAAATATATTATGAAAATTCAGTGGATGCCTCAGACTCCATAAAGGCTACACATAAAGGGTTACACTGGCACAAACCTGTATTACTAGTGAAACAGGTAACTCTACCTGCAAAACTAACTTCACTACCATATTCCAAACAACTCCTACCAAGCATTCTCTTCCCCATGCTTATTTTCAGTTAGATTAGCTCCCTGTTATGCCTTATCACCCAGCTGTACACCCACCTATATCATCATAACTGTGGTGGAGAGAATGAGCATCCAGGTTTAGAGAGATGAAGAAAGGCTCTTTGACTAAGTGTATTTTGGTAGGTTACTTGCTCGTTCCTTTTTAGCTCTCCCTCCTGTTTTTCATTAGTACAAATTAGCTTCGTCGTTGATGCTATATTCTTAGTACACTTCAGAGGCAAAATAAAAACACAAAGCATTATGCTGAACTTCAAGGGTAATCAGAAAAACTTCAGACTAAGTAGGGAGAAACTGTGCAATCTAGCTTGGGAATCACTACAATTACCCTCTTTTTTGCAGGCCTACTGCAAATATGTTCTAAATATGGTCTAAAATACCCAGGTATATGAGAGTAATTTGTGAGTGACTTATAGCCAATACCCAGGCAATAGCCACTGCAAAATGCCAGCTCACAGTAGAGAAATGCAGTTCTCCTACGTACCAATCACTAAGGACTCAAAGAACAGTTTTAACCTCACTAGGACATAAAAGATGAGACACTTCAACAATTCTAAATCAAAACTTTGAAGACTGATGTTTGGATAGCAATCCTTCCCATACAAAATGGTGACATTTTGCTTCTCTGGCAAGTTCTATATAAACCAAAACAGTTTCAGAATTCTTGCTAACTGTTTTGCAACTTAAGAACATTAGATCTACTAAAATGTATTAATGTCCAATTCTTGATTTTTAGAAAATATCGTTGTTGTGACTGACAGCAGAAACATATACTTACAAATAGATTTTTTCCAGATTATACTTCCTTATACAGAAAGTTCATAAATGTGGATTTCTATGTGTAATGTCCTGGAAATGAGAGATCACTGCTGAAGAATTCACATCCAACTTCAGCTTTAGCTAAATATTCAAGAAACATGCCTGGCACATTTCTACTACCTTGAATATTTATAAATATTCTCAAATTTAGAACATTTATGAAAAAATCAATTTCTTTGAAAAAGGAATATAAATTGTGAACTAAATTTTAAAATTGCAAAAAATGAAAAATGTTATGTTTAATAGTATACTTTTATACAGGTTTTATTTAGTCCTTACTATATGCAACATACTGCATAGCACAGTCTGGTTGACTACAGTGTCAAAGAGTATGAGCTTCTAAGAGCTTGTCTTAAGAAGTAGCCAAATAGATTAATAGCTCTTGTCATCTGAACAACTGAAACTACTCTCTTCAAACACAATTTGCATTTCAAAACCTATGTGTCTTAAGGAGAGGCAGGCTTGAAACAACCAATTTCAAAAAAAAAAAAAAATCTCTTTTTATCTGAAGGCAAAAATTTATGAGGAATTGTGCCAGTCTCCATGACAGTGAGATCCAGACTGACACAGAGTCCTGAGACAGGTCTACAAAACAATTTGTTCACAATTTGTTCAGGAGAGCCTTTCAACTGGTTTTTTGCTTTTTCAGTAACATTAAATTACTTAAACAGGAAACTGTGGTCTGTTTTATTTCTTCACTAGGTACCAACTCCCTGGGTATTCTTCTAATGGCTATCTACCTCAGGTGCTTCAGCTGCACATTGGAGAAATGCAGGATTATTTGAAACAAATTAAGACCAATGCAGTTTAGTTATGTCTGTGATACAGTTGAACACTGCATTTGAAAAGATGCTTTTAATTATAGAACATATGCTAGCACTAGCACTTCTACAGAATTGTGTATTTATGCTTGCTTATCACAGCTTTCATAAAGGTAAAATATGGGTTAGGGATCAGTTGAGCAATGTGGACAGCCATAAATCGATGGGTCCAGATGGAATGCATGCAAGGGTGCTGAGGAGGTCATTGCTAGGCCACTCTCCATCATCTTTGGTAAGTTGTGGGCAACAGGAGAGGTGCCTGAGGACTGGAGGATAGCAAATGTCACTCCAGTCTTCAAGAAGGAGGACCTGGGTAACTATAGACTGGTCAGCCTCACCTCCATCCCTGGAAAGGTGATGAACAACTTGTTCTTGGCACCATCTCTAGGCATAACAAGGATGAGGGGGTCATTAAGAGCAGTCAACATGGTTTTACCAAGGGAAAGTCATGTTTAACGGACCTTGTAGCCTTCTATGAGGAAAGAACTAGCTGGATAGATGATGGTAGAGCAGTAGATGTGGTTTACCTTGATTTCAGTAAAGCATTTGACACTGTCTCCTACAGCATCCTCATAGATAAACTGAGCAAGTGTGGTCTTGGTGATCAGGTAGTGAGGTGGATCAAACACTGGTTGAAAGGAAGAAGTCAGAGAGTTGTAGTCAATGGGACAGAATCTAGTTGGAGGTCTGTGACTAGTGGAGTCCCTCAGGGGTTGGTACTGGGACCGGTACTATTAGATATTTTCATCAACAACCTGGATGAGGGAACAGAGTGTGTCCTCAGCAAGTTTGCTGATGACACTAAGCTGGGAGGAGTGGCTGACACACCAGAAGGCTGTGCTGCCATTCAGTGAGACCTGGACAGGCTGGAGCGTTGGGCAGGGAGAAACTTGATGAAGTTCAACAAGGGCAAGTGTGGAGTCTTGCATC
Organism: Chaetura pelagica; assembly: GCF_000747805.2. Classification (NCBI taxonomy): domain Eukaryota; kingdom Metazoa; phylum Chordata; class Aves; order Apodiformes; family Apodidae; genus Chaetura; species Chaetura pelagica. The sequence goes on from NW_009952160.1 coordinate 179,768, forward strand.
TGGGGAAGAACAACCCCATATACCAGTACAGGTTGGGAGCTGACCTGCTGGAGAGCAGTGTAGGAGAAAGGGACCTGGGGGTCCTGGTGGACAGGAGGATGACCATGAGCCAGCAATGTGTACTTGTAGCCAAGAAGGCCAATGGCATCCAGGGTGTGTTAGCAAGGGTGTGGTTAGTAGGTCAGGGGAAGTTCTCCTCCGCCTCTATTCTGCCTTGGTGAGGCCACATCTGGAGTATTGTGTCCAGTTCTGGGCCCTCTAGTTCAAGAAGGACAGGGAACTGCTTGAAAGAGTCCAGTGCAGAGCCACCAAGATGATGAAGGGAGTGGAACATCTCCCTGATGAGGAAAGGCTGAGGGAGCTGAGTCTCTTTTAGCTTGCAGGAGACTGAGGGGTGACCTCATCAATGTTTACAAATATGTAAGGGGTGAGTGTCTGGAGGACAGAGCCATGCTTTTGACAGTGATGTCTGGTGATAGGACTAGGGGCAGTGGGTGCAAACTGGAGCACAGGAGGTTCCATGTGAATCTCAGGAAAAACTTCTTTCCTGTGAGAGTGACAGAGCACTGGAACAGGCTGCCCAGAGAGGTTGTGGAGTCTCCTTTACTGGAGACGTTCAAAACCCACCTGGACACATTCCTGTGTGATGTGCTCTGGGTGATCCTGCTCTGGCAGGGGGATTGGACTAGATGATCTTTCGAGGTCCCTTCCATCCCCTAAGATTCTGTGATTCTGTGATTAGTTTATGGAATACCCTACAAAAGAATGAAAATAAACCACCTTGAGACTATTTGCTACCATCATACTGCCTGACCCATGTCAAGTCATCTTTTCCTGCTGCATCACTGATTCATAGAATTGCATGTGTTTGTGTAAAACTGCCATGAGAAGTCTCTAAAGTAGGTATGATTTTTTTATTTGCAGGGAAAGGGAATAAAGGATCAAAACTAAAAGATGTAAGTGATTTAGACCCTTGAAAAAAACAACATTCAGATGCTCAAAACACATAGACAAGACACAGAGGAGATATAAACCAGCTGAGTGTTGCTAATGTTATTCTAATAGTCTTTAGTAAGGGGCAGGTAGACAAGAACATACTATGTTATCACAGGCCATTGCTTTATCTTTGAATGCAATCAAAATTCACAATTTTCATAACTAAATACACTATATTGAGTTAAATTTCCTAAACTCATACAAAAAATAACTTACTGGGCATGGGGAACAGAGGGGAAAGTGCACAAGGAAGTCACGAACATGACTAAGACATTCCAGCAACTGATCTTCTCATGGTTTAGCAGCAGAATTACCTAACTACCAGGTGTTTTCTTTTCCTCCCTACCATGTATGCCAGTGAGAAGGCTCTTCATTTCTACTAGCATAACTGAAATTAAAGATAACCATGTATATCTCTACTTCTGGAACAAAAAGCAAGTATGCAATTAGACCAACTTTCCTCCTCATCTTCCAACTTTGTTTCTGATTTTAGGTATCACAAAGAACTAACAGCCATTAATATCCTGCTTTGAAAATTAAAAGTAAAAAAATTACAGTTGTAAAAGTTGAGTGGATTGTATTTTCCTTCCTATAGAGAGCTTAACTTGAAGATTTTTGTAAATCAGTGTACTTTCACAAATACTAATAAAATGCTCATTCTTGCAGTTTCAGTTTGCAGTTCATTTACTATCATACTTCACATAATACATTAATGACAACTTACAAGTTCATTATGAGAGACTAAACAGGAAAAGACTGTATCTCTAAACCTACTACAATATTGATAAAAGACAGTTGTAAAACAATCCTAATAAATAGTATGTATACTGGTTTTTATGCTGTATGATCAGTTGTGTAAACCAGGAAGGAAAAGAACACAAAGCACTTCCCTATCCTCTGCACACACTTATTCCAATACACAACATTTATTTACTCCCACTTAGAATGAGCAAAAATGATCACTTAGATAGGCCTGAGGTCTGCAAGTCCACCAGGGTTTCCTGAGCACAGTTTGTCTGTTCTCATGTGGGACAGCAACAGGATTCATTCAAGGACAAAATGAAAAAAAATGGAAGAGGATGCTCATCATCTTCAGAGTTGTGCAGAATGACATGATTCTACATTCCTGCACCTATGTTTACAATCAACACGTTACAAGCTTTCAGCTAATAGTTACATACCTGCCACTTTGGTCTGTAGTCCAGGTAATAGATCTTCCCTCTGGTTTGGTTTTGTACCATATTCTTATTGCATGAGGAAAGTCTTTTGGAGTCTGTCTTCCTGATTTCCTTATCTCCAAGCTCCAAGTGCCAGTAGTAAACAGCAGCTCTCCACAGCCAGGCGCCTGGCTGCAGCGAGTAAAATGGTACAGCTGTTCCTTCCAGCAATCTGCAGGTAAAGTCACAAGTTCATGTACAATCTGATTCCTGACATCTTCCAACTCCTTTGAAGCACCAGCTAGCTTGGCAGACTTTGTGAATTTTTCAATGCCTGACACAGCAGCAACATCTACCTCCTCAACCTTTAGCACAGATAAATCACAGCAGTCCAATACCAGCACAAAATCCTTGTTTCCATGATTCTCTGTATTGCAGCAGTCCTCTGAACTAGAAATCCCAGAAGCCTGTTCCTTGTTGCTACGGTTACCATTTTTATCAAAAGGATCTTCTTCACCTTTACCACAGACAGCAAAATCATAATATTCCATTTTAGATGAAGAGGCACTCGCACTTGTCACACGGATGTGGTAGGGTTCAGATGCCCTTCTTTTACAGGTTTCATCAAACAGTGACTGGCAGCCGCCTTCGCCAGTACTGCTGCTTTTCCTGTACTGGCTCCCAGTTTCAAAGAATAAAACTATGATGCCTTCAATAACTTTACTTTTAAAATCCACATCCAAGTCCAACACATAGTGCTTTACAAGCATGTAGCTAGTGTTGGCCATTAAGGGCAAGTCATCCTTCATGGCGTCTAGCTGTGTCTCCATGTTCCAGTCTATTGGCCAGTAGTTTTACAAAGCCTTAGACATTTCCTACATATGATGTCTTCAAAAAGAGCAACAATATTCAGCCTCCCAGTGCCAAAAATAATTTTGTTTAATATTGCAGTATTGGAATCAACTGCAGTTTCTCTACTTTTCACCTTCTGTAAGGAAACAAAACAAAAAAATAAATCAGATCATTGCTTCACAACCGTTTCTGAAATGCACTATATATAAAAGTGAATGAAAGTCCAATTGCCTTATTAAAGATAGCACATCGAAAAGGTGATTGTGTCTTCACAGAATGGAATGTTTTGTTATATGTTTTAATATTTTAGAAGATAGATGGTTGCAAAAGAATAAAAAACAATAATAGCAGATGGTGGCCAACATGAATAGAGTCACTCTTGATCATCTGTGCATAATAGAATTGCATAAAAGGCACAAAGAATGGGAAATAGGGGAGAAGTAATCCTTCATGGAATTATACTTGTATGACATTGTTTTTCCACTTAATACAGAATGCATCAGCTTACATTATAATCATATACCGCTGAAAGCAAACCTGAGAAAAGAGCTTCCAGGCAAAACAAAACATGCTCGCAAAGCAGACAAGATCAAAGGATAAATTTTATTAAAATATCTATAGCAAACAATCTTTCTTCATGGTAAGAAATACACAGTAATGTGTGGGTTTGGTTGTTACATTTAAAAGGAAAATGAAATAGCAGAGGGGAAGAACCTGGGAACATCCCATCCAACATGGTAAAGTTCAGAACAAAAAACTGTGCATCTGAACTGCCATGAGAATACACACTTCACGATTAGTACACTAAGAAAGTAAAAATAACTGTCACACGAAGCAGTCCAGTTAAACCTTTAAACAGTCTATTAAAAACTACAATGACCAATTATGATACTTGATACTGATGTTCCATTATTCTAGAAGGTTGCTATTTTCAACTGCTAACAACTAACTATTCCACTCTTAATACTAACAAACCACATGAGGAAATCAGAAAACCATCTGAACTTGTTGGGGAAAAAAAAAAACCAAACAACCAACTTTAAAAAGGGGAGAAGATGCATGGTCATCAGACCCCATAATATCATGGCACAAGCCACAGTACTGTCCAGAGTGCACCGCGTCATCTATTCCTATTCCAAGTACTCTATTTCACTGCACTCCTGCTGTATCAGCCAGTGATGGACTGCCTTACGTTGTTAATACGCAACTGTGGAAGAACCTGCAAAATGCAGTCATCTAAAATATGTCATCATGGCAAAATGTAGGTCTATGCCAAACACACTCTTTTGTAAGCATATACAAAACACCCCTTATTTCAGAGCACAACTGTAGCTGTTTATTTGAATGCATTTCCAAAACACCAGAAAACAGAGGGGGCTATATAAGAGATCAAGAGAACTCATCTCCAGTCAATCTAGGCAGTTACAACTCTGTATTTGACATCTGCCAAGCCCTGCAAAATTCCCAACCTAAAGCTCTTCCAAATATTGGAATACATCAACTGGCTAATGCCTTACAAAACACACCAATGTTTTTTATTGTGCTATATTAGAGCTACACAAAACTTATTTACACATTAATGCTGACACAAGTAGCAGGCATTAATCCCCAAGACGGAGACCATTCTATCTCAGCTTTTCTGTTTTTCAGACAGTACACAAATTCAGTCCCTGAAATCACAGCCAATTAAAGCAATTAAATAGAAATTTACAGAAATGGAGTTTTCTAGAAAATTAAGGACAGTCAGACAAACCCAATGTATGTTAGTCTGTTTGAAAATATTTCTTCCAGCTTCCAGTTCTGCCACATTCATTCCCTCTGAACAAGAGTCAACAGAGACAGGAATCTCCATGCATACTCACTCCAGCTCCTACCCTGGCACATGAAGCTGAGCTGGTTATTTAAGCTAAGATTCTGGGCTGCAAACAAGGATCTCTGAAGCACTGATACCAACTTGTTTGGATTACATACTCACAGTGTTCTTCAAAAAGTGTAGAAGTATTTTAGCACCACAGATTTTTTCCTACATGCCACTGGCCAATATCCAGATGCCACACATTCAAACACCACCAGCTTTTTATCCCCATGTAAAAGACAGTGCAAACTAAAGCCATGGTTGGTTTCTTTTCACCTTCAGTTAAGCACGATTTGCTTCATCTGTACGTAAAAGCTAACTCAATTGCCTTCAACATGCAGATGTTAGAATTAAAACCTTCAATACTATCCCCTTAGCATTTAAAGAAACAAAAACAATTTTTTAAAATGAGGCTTTTGGAGAAACACTCCCCTTAACAATTGCAAGAGGTTTAGAACTAATTCCTTTTAAGCTGCTTTCAAGGAAACCTCTTCCAAATCAAATTTTCTATCTTTTTCACACAATGTAAGTCCCTTAAACCAGAGATCCTACCAAGAAGTCCGTCAGCATCAACTGATGTGCAAGTATCAAGTAATAGGCATACATACTTTCCAGTAATTTCAAGTTTCTTTTTATTCCATACACTTAACAAAAATACTTAGACCATCTTAAGCTTTGTTAAGGCAGGCTTTATTTCTCTTATAGATTAAAATCAGGCTTAAACAAACTAACAGAATCATTTGCTAAACTACTGTAAACCAATTCATACAAAAAGAGCTGCAGACTTCACTCCACATTCACAAGAAAACTAGCACACGTCCTAATGAGGCTTTAATGTGGAAGTTAATTCAATTAGTACTATTGCTTGACAAAGAAACTAGTGCCTTTCCAGGAGCCTCCTTTTAAGTCTGGAAACTATAGAAATAAAAAGTATAATGGAAGACCTTTACCAACTACAAGTTAGCAGCAGTGCAAGTTGCTTCTCTTGAGTTGAAATTCTAAGTCAAGATATAAAACAGCTGAAACAAGAAGGCAAACACCAAAAATCCAAGTACCCTTCTGCTCTTAAATACCCATTGCCGAAGAAAACCACGTAATTAACCAAAGACTGAGACAGTCATATCAGCAAATGAGCTAGAAAGAGCATCTTGATATTCCCCATCAACTCTCTTCAGTTCAGCACTTTGTATTACAGTAGTGAGCAGATACCCAAATAATTAAATGAAGCCCAAATATAAGCAGCCAAACGTTTACAAGTCTCTGCCCACAAATCCATAATTGCTATATTTACAGAAAACCCATTTATATAAGGACTTTAATTTTCTTTTCATTTTACAAAATTATTTCAAGGTGGACATGATCCTGGGCAACTTGCTATACCTAACCCTGCTTGAGCAGGGTCATTGCTTGGGGTGATTAGTAATGGTCCCCTTTAACCTTAGTGATTCTGTGGAAATGCTGAATAGCATTAAAGAGGTGCAAAATTACCTTGGATTGTATTTCCACTCAAAATACATAAGATAGGGGGTGCATGTGTCTGATTTTCAGGAGGTGGAGAATGTAAATGAGAAGATACTCTTACACAGGAAGTGCCCAAATGAAATCTGCTCGATTTTAACTCAATGCAGCTGTCATTTATACTCAGTGCAGCTGTCATTTATAAATATCAGCAACAATGTGAAATAAATACTTCCTTAAGGCTGGAATTAGCGAAACAGTCTTCTCTTTCCAATGTTGACATTGGCAAACCACCTGTCACCCAGCTTGACCTTAGCAAAACTAAACATCACTCTGGGTAAAGGACCCAACACAGAACTAAGCTGAAACCCTCAGATGAATTGCAAAATGCCATCTATTATTGAGAGTTTCATCTCTGTGATTTTAAGTGTTAAAGAGGAAACAAGCAAGAAAAGCTTGTTATATAGCTTTGAGAAGCCGGAGCAGAATGACATTTTAAGACCACCTAAAACTAAAGTCCTACAAGAAGACACCGATTCAGGCTGGGTAAGCGATGCGATACAAGCC
>NW_009952160.1:189662-206920 GCF_000747805.2 Chaetura pelagica
GGGTGTTCTGTCGGGGTGCTGGGTTTTGCTGTCAGGGTGCTGGGGCTGTTGGGGTGCTGGGGCTGTCTGTCAGGGTGCTGGGGTTGTCTGTCAGGGTGCTGGGGTTGTCTTTCAGGGTGCTGGGGCTGTCAGGGTGCTGGGGTTGTCTGTCAGGGTGCTGGGGCTGTCAGGGTGCCAGGGCTAAATACTATGAAAAGAAACAAAAAGGAGGGTGAGTGAAGTGGCACAGTGGGGGAGGTGGTATCAAAGCAGGTATGCATGAAACTGAGTTTAAAAGCCTGTGAACCTGGCATACCTCAGACTTCTTTATTTTGATAGCTTTTATAGGTGCTTTTACCAGCAAGTTCTCGGCTTGCTGTTTTTCTGATGTTGTTGTTTCTTGTGGTTTTCTTTCCCACCATGGGAGTGGCTGAGAATGGTCAGACAGCAATTAGGACGTCTCTCCCCAAAATGGTAGCAGGATCGTTTGCGCAGCTGAAGTGCATCTACACCAATACATACAACACAGGCAGTAAGCAGGAGGAGATGGAGGCCCGGAGAGTAGTGGTAAATGGATTTAAATCCAGCTGGAGGCCAGTCACAAGTGGGGTTCCTCAGTACTCAGTGCTGGGCCCACTTCTTTTTAACATCTTTATTCACTATCTTGATGAGGAGATGGAATGCACCCTGAGTAAGTTTGCAAATGACACCAAGTTGGGAGGGAGTGTTGATCTGCCAGAGGGTAGGCAGGCTCTACAGAGAGACTTGACAGACTAAATCAGTGAGCCAAGGTTAATCAGTGAGCCTCCAGGAGAGGTAGGAAAAAATATATATCTTGCCTGGTATACTTTCCTTTGTTGCACATTTTAAAATAGTACAAAGGAATATTAAAAGAAACCAAAGAAGATAAAAATGAGCCTCAAATGCTGTGTTTTATCTTAGCTAGAGGCATACAGCATTTCCACTTTTGAGTTTCCAAAGATACCTCTCACATGAAATTAGCGTTTGGAACCAAATATAAAGATAAAAATGGACACCTGACTTGGGAACAAATTTTATGTAGAATCAGTGTGACTCATCACTACCAGCTCATCACTTTTAGGAAATAGTCATTCATATAATTGCTAAATATTAATGTTCTTTTATGGCTTTACTGTTGCATTAAGAGTGATCTAATTTAACCTGTATGTTCTTAAAAGGATTATTTCTTTTATCCAGTCTGTTATTTCAGCTGCAGTGATTCTCATCATCCAGTACAGAAAAATACTTGCTCCACTTGAACACCAGTGGTTGTCTTAATTTGGCCTGATGCTTTGATACCAATTTGGCCTGATAAAATCCTATTACAATAATTCAAGTATGGGATAAAGAGACTGAAAAGTCTTGCTTTCAGGAAATCTTTCTCAGCTGACTCAGGAAAATTATTTGTTGCCCCCAAGAGTGGATTTCATTATTCTCAGTGAAGAGATCAGCTCATTGTGAACCTCCAGCTAGTACACCACAAGGAAGTTGAATGGAGTGAATCATTATAAAAAAACTCTTTTTCACTCTTTGATCTCCAAATGTAATGTAAACAAGGAATCTAAGTAAACACATGCATAATTTAATATTTTTCTGCAGACCTGTGACTGTTAATAGTATGAAGTAGCAAACTGGAAGGTTCAGGAACACAATAAATGCTGCAGGATAGGACTACTGTAAGCAACTGAGGGGCTGAAGAGTATTTTATAATCTGACAGATAGGCCGAAAAGCTTCTGACACAGAACTGGAGAACAGCTGCAGGGAATGGCCTGTGATGCTGTCACTTTCCCAGCTCCTTGTATGTCAGAAAGAAGTGCAATTACAGCCCTGGTTGCTTAGTGCCAAAATGAGTTGCAGTCATTACCTGGATACCTCTCAAGCCTGTAGTATGTATCCTCACTTGTCTAAGCAAGAAGATGAAGAAAGCTGGCAAAGTCCAGTTTTCAGAGCCAACTGCTCGCTGTCAGCTTCTGGGGCCACCTGAGCACAAAAGGGTGTCTGAAACAAGGCAGCTGGCCATTCAGCTTTGCTGGCAGCCCCCACCCTTCTGCCAGCTGTGCCCTTGCACACCACCAGCTGCCTCTGTCACATTCACAAATAGCCACAGGAATACACTGAAATCTTTTGCTTCAGCCTGTGCAATTTTTCCAGACAACACCAAAAGTAAGTATGATGGAGGGCTCACATCTGTATTTGCATAAAGTTCAGCTCTCTACATCTTTTGATTCAAAACCCATGAGACGTTATGCAGGGGTAGTGAGAACATAAGTGGGAGCCTGCCAGAAATATTTATTTAAAACTTTCTGCCTCTTTTAGGCCAGTAAGCCTCATCTCAATGTTATCTCAATATTTAGGTGACATATACTCCTATCTGAGAAGGCACCAATTGAAACTGAAAGTAAAGTAACTTAGCATGAAAGTGTAACAGAGTAATTTCTTCCATTCTTATCTGCTTGCCTGTTACTGAATGAGGGAACCAAGAATTCAGAATTGGACTGAGAGTATTGTAGATCACCTTCAAAATTAAGGTGACTACATTCAGAATTAATTTGTTAAAAAAAACGTAATTCTTTGTCTCAGCTTTATGCTGTATGTTTACCACATTTCCCACAATTGGGAACTGAGCTGTGAAGTAGTTAAGCTGTTTACTCTTACTAGTCAAGCTACTTACTCTGTGTTTTGGAGCGGAGCAGTGTAGAAGTACTGGAGATGGAAATTCTATTTCAAAACATTTTAGAAGTGTTGAGATACCAGAGTGTTGGGTGACATAAAAACCACTGTGCCTGCCTTAATGAGGGAAATCTATGTATGTTTTATACCAAAACAAAGCTGTTACTTTTTTTTAACTCAAAGTGGCCTTTGGATTAAGTGTTTGTGAAAATCCTTTCATCAGCAGTTGGAGGATTGTGTCTGGGAAGGCTGATGAAGCGTATGCTAGATCTCCAGTACACTGTGTGCCTGTTCTGGGTAACCAGTCCATCATGTCACCAGCACTGTGAAGGGGATGTGAAAAACAATTTCTTAAAAAGATGTTCAGATTATATACTAATCACTGTATTCACAAGAGCAATAAAATTATAGTTTTCCCAAAAAAATATATATTGCTGCTTCTGGACGAGGACATACTGCCCAACATATAATTCCATAATATATGCATAGGATTTTTTGTTTTGTCTTTGAGAACAATAAGTGTAATTGGAGTTACCATTGGCTCATATTTTGCTTTATTTAAAAGCCTTGTGCTTCTTTGATAGTAAGTTTCTGTGGCTAAACTGAATGAGGCAGACAAAATACCTGGATCTCTGTCCCAAAATTAATTTGCAGTTCACAGCTTCTCTGGTGCTGAGAAGAGACTCTCAATCATATGTAAGTATAGGATGGTGATAACTTGGGAGGTTATAATTTTGGCAGTGACCATAATGCCTCTCTCAAACCCATACATTAGCAGTGAAAAAAAGTCTGTGTTGTCTCCTCTACTCTGCAGGTGAAATACATGTTTGCCAGCAACATCATACAATAATGGTTGCAAAGAATGTCACCAAAGAAGCCTGTTTATTTCTAAGAATCAGAAGAAAACTGTTCTTTAGTCATGAGACTCCTGGTAGCATTCCTGAGAGTGTTCTGTTTTTCCCACAAACATGACAGAGGGATATGTATGATTAGTGGTTTTGCAAGAGTTTGAACTCCCCACAATCTTACCAAAAAAGAAAACTGGAAGATGATTTACTGAATGATCCTTCACTAAATCTGCTTGGCACAAAGGCTTTTTTTTAGTCTGTGATGTTCTTTCAACAGTATTTGCCTTTTTGCTAGAAGACCTGGTTAACTCACTTCTCAAAGACAATAGATACTTCCTGTTGGACTTTACTTCTCATGTAGTGTGGGGACCAACTTTATGTGGGGTACGTAAGACCCAGTGGCCCCAGGTTTTTTAATAGCTGAGCAGCCTCAGTGATATAATTTTAGCTTGAGACAAGTTTTCTATTATTCCCACAAGCTCCGTTTTGAGGAGCTCTCTGGGCAGCCTGTTCCAGTGGTCTGTCACTCTCACAGTCATGGTAACTCTGTAACTTCTAATTTATTATTAAATGTTTATATTGCAGAGGAATGCAGAGACTTAGACAATGGAAAAATGCTGCTTTTCTAGATGTCTCTAGAAGTTCACCTTTGAAGGGGACAGAAGGCACACAAATACTGTGTGAATACACTGCCAGTATTGGACTTACTATCAACTGCTATAAGAGTAAAGATGTAAACAAATAGATTAAAATAAAATCCATTTTCCACTAAAGTGGTATTATTGTTCTGCAGGTATTATAAGAAGGTAAGAGAGCCAAGCTTCAAAATCAGATTTAGGTTATGTAAATTTGCTACATATTTATGCCAGCATAAGGTTGTTGACCCTTGCTTATGTCAAAAGTAAGTCCTGATATAGTAAGGCACAGCTCTGAAAAACTGAGATTTACATCTCTGAATGTCTGCTTAAATCTGTGGTGAATTTGTTCTGTTGCTCTTACACTATCTTAGCAAATAACTGTCACATCCTGAGAACTCATTGTACCATTAGTTCAACGTGGGATCTCCCACATCCACCAAAACACAGAAATAGCCCCAAAATAAATGCTTGTCATAATAATTCAGAATGGAATTGTTCAATGTTGCTTTATTGCCTTAATATGTTTTCACTTTTTAATCTGTTCTCTTTCTGTAATCAATGACACTTCGATAACCTCTTCATTTCTTCCTTCCCTTTATCTTTCCCGTACATTGGATTTTCTTTTATATAATAGGCACCACAAGTGTGTGTGGGATGATTCTTTCATTAATGGATGCAAATTGAATACAGGACTTTACAAAAAAATTTTCAAAACTTGCTGACTGCAGACAAATCTCAAAACTGAGTTTTAAAAGTGCCCACTGACATTTCTCCAATTTTTTTCCATGTTTGTTGAACACCCCTGTGTTTCTCTAGCACAAAAAGCATGTGTCTTCTCAAGAACTGGGCAACACTTTGAATTCAGAAGTGGTCTTTTGGGGGCCTGGTTTTCCTATAAGAAAAAGAAAAATACACAGGAAAAGGCATAAAGAGCTTCCCTGATGTGTTTCCTGTCATAGATTTCTCTTGGTTTTAATGGGCTGGGAACTTGAGGGAAGGTAAGGAATGGAGCTTATGTTTTCCAAGAAGCACAGGAAGCTGCTTTGAGGGATGGAAAAATAAATTAGAAGAGTTTGCTGAATTTTCTGCTCTTAATTGGCTAAAAGAGTGGGGTAGACTCTAAGGATTTTCGACTTGGACTGAGAAGAAGAACCCTCCATACTCCCTGTCTCCTAAGGACTAACTGGCCATCCAACAGAAGGAGCAAAGCCTAAACAGGGTAATTTTCTGGAGTTACTGGGCTGTCATGTGGATATTCTTCTTCCAGTAAAATTCCTATTGTGACTTGAAAGCTGAAGTATGTTTTTCACTGAACCTGGGGAATGTTTTGCTTGCTTCAAAATGAGGTATCACAATGGTGTTTCCTCGGGTGGTAAACAGTTTCCATTCTAAATTCTTGTGCTTTACCTCTGTCACATCCCCACATCCAGTCTGCACATAGCTGTGTCCTTTCCAGAGTGAAGCAACACGGGGCAAGGGAGGTGGGTATTGGTCTGGCCTTTGTTAGTCTCTCCCCGCTATTGGACAGAGAGTACATACACAGGGTATGATGTATGCCTATATGATTCCTCTTCTCTGAACTCTGACAAGCCATTCACCCTCCTGGAGCCCTCTGAGTGGCTGTTGTTTTCAGTAGCAACTCGTTATGAACACTGAAGTTACTGGGTTGGATTAGAACAAAACTGGCACCTCACGCCACTCTCTGCCCCTCTTTTTTTCCACTGCTTAATGTACTTAATGAAATACATTATTTGTTATATGAGGGAATTAGTGAGACTGACATCTCTGTTACGTTTATTCTCACGAATTGTCCTTGTTCAGTCATGTGACAGTATGTCTCGGGTTTTTCTTTCTCTCATCCACTTCTGCTGTCCACATCTCTCAGTGGGAGTCAGATGGGCTGCCTTGTCCCTCTCTACAGCACAAGGTATGGTCTGCATTGTGAGGCCAGGCAAGTGCTTATGCCTACTCAAACCTCTGCTGTTGCATGGAGCTACCACATCGTTGGCCATTTGGCCAACAGCCTCTTTTTCTGAACACTCAAAGCTAGAAATGAGCCTGTGATGTAGGTTGCTGTCAGAGCAGGTATTTTTAAATGGTTATGCATTTGATAACTATTATCTGTGATGTGTAGTTAGGAGGAAAGTGAATTTGATGACCAGGTGGAGTCCTCTCCAGTGTTAAATTCTAGCTGAGGAACTACATTATCTTGGGTTTTAATTTTCACCGAGGGCCCATAATCTAATACAAAAATGGGTAGGTTTTTAGATCAGTGCACAGCTGACATAATTTTAATTACACCTCTGTCTAAAAATCAGTTCCTTTGGACCTGACTGCAGGACAAGAGGCACAGATTGTAAACAGTAAGGAAAAAGGAGCCACCTGGTCTCAGTTCTCTCATGTACCTATATAAATAAGTATCACTAATGCTATCACTAATAATACGGGAAGTCAAAGACCAAAAAGAAACCTTCTTGTTATGCGTTTTTATTTTTCTAATTAAAAAAAAAAATAAAGGCAAACAGCAATTTTTGTGGAATTTCACTCATAAAGATTTTTTCTTGAAAGTTTAACCAAAAAGAGATTGGAGCTTAAGAGCACTTCTTCAGTGAACAAGCATCACTCAGTTCTTCACCCGTTCTTGTAATTGTTAGTTTGCATGTGAGATTGCTGTTGGTTATGATTCAGGGAGAAAATGATGACATTATTTCTCTTAGTTTTCATTTCTCTGTTTCATATTGTATAGGAACTACCCATCTTGCTTAGCATGTAAGTATTGTTTTTGATAAGACAGAAGAGATGAAGCTGAATTGTAACAAGAAGATTCTGAACAATCTCAAACTGTCATGTTAAGCAGCTTTACCAGAAAACTGGAGATAAGCTGTTTGACAAGAAAATAATTAAATTAATCTTGCAATGGACACAGCTGATGTGAACAAAACTTGGTTAATGGTTGACAATATAAGTTTTTAAACATCATGTTTTGTTTTGTTTTGTTTTCGGAAATACTACTGGGAAGACAAATGGCATTGGGAGAGAGGGATTAAAATACAGTGTACTATTATGGCCTAAATGAGTTCCTCATGGAGATGAGTCACCTGTTTCTATTTCACTTAACTGCTTTCCTGTAAAAATTAAGGCAGTATTTGCAGAGAGATTTACCATAGCTCTTTAAAATTTTATGACTGCCCATGCAGTCCTTATTGTGCATTCCCAGGATTAACGGATTGGCCATGGGGATGTTCTTGGCTTTTTGTAACCTGATCTTTCAACAATTAGAATTGTGTAAGAATAAAGAAAAAAAAATCTAGTAACATAGCAGATTGGCTTGTTTTTCCTGTTACTCCCATTGTGGATGCCCCCTACCTGCATTCCCATACCTACCCCCAACCTGTTCAAGGTCAGGTTGGATGAGGCTTTGTGCAGCCTGGTCTAGTGTGAGGTGTCCCTTCTCATAGCAGGGAGTTTGGAACCTGATGATCTTTAAGGTCCCTTCCAACCTTAACCATTCTATGATTCGATTCTTCATTTTTAATTCCACTGATAGATTAAATGTTAGACTGACAGATCAGGGATATTCCTAGCAGTCAATCATGCAGTGGCAGTGGCCTTTGACTTTTCAGTTACGGTAGTGTGGAGATTTCTTGCAGTAATTTGCTGTTTTGACTTTCACTGAATACAGAGAAACAGTAAAGCAGCACCAGTGGACTGATAACAACCAATGTCACTTCTGAAGCTCATGTCTGCAGTTTCCCCCTGCATGGGGGAGCAGACTAGACTGAAGACAGGATCAGCAAATCAGAATATTCCCTTCTCATAATAGTTTCTGTATCTGGCTTTTGGTATAGGTTAAGAAGACATCATGGAAGTCAAGCCTTTGGTTTCATTTTTGTCTATTTTTTTCCTGCTTGCTGTTGCTTCTATCGCCCTCACAATGTCTCTCTCTGTTTTTTTTCCTTTTTTCTTCATAGCCAACATCCCAGGATCCCATCTATGCGCCCGGACACTCCGCCCTTCAGATGGGAGTCTCTGAGAGTCACTGGGTGAAGAGGGAGGGGATCAGGTGTTCCACAGCCCTTTATAAAAATATATATTCCCCCATCACTAATAATTAAAACAAATTTGTTTCACTTTTCAACCCAGAAAGCCTCTCTCTCATTTTTTTTTCTCCCTCTAAAAACCTTGGGGGAGGGGATGGGACCAAGGACATTATTGTTATTTGTCTGACTGCCAACTTGGAGCCAAACTGTGACAAGTGTCTCACAGCTAGTTTTAGACATGGGGTTTGCAGGAGTTAGGGTGTAAATATTAAGATGAGAATTAGGCTGAGTTGTAGTAGGACTACAAACTCATAGTCTTTCACCTTGAACACGCAAATTCCTGACTAAAAAATCTGCCTATGATTTTTATGTGGCAATTAGAATTTAACCCCAGGGCAACTTTTGCTAAGGAAAGTTCTTTCTGCATGACAAAAAAACGGGAAGAGTGGCAGAGACTTCTTAAATGAACCTAATAACTTCCGATTTTCAGGAAGTCAAACACTTAGAATGTCTCAGCAGTTTATCAAAAAGCTTTTTTTTTTTTTAATTCTAATTATACTATATAATTACCTCGGTAATTCCTAGATATTACCCTGGTATTACTAAGGTAACACTATAGTGTAATTAGGTAAATTATGCTTAAATACTAGTGTTTTCAAGTTGAGGAGCGGAGGATTGGTTTGTATAAAAATGCTATTTAAAACTTTGATGAAATATGGTTCTCATTCAGGGTTGCAAAAAGTGTTTAAAAGACAAGATTACCATTGGAGAAACTATCTATTTCTTCCATGCCATTTTCGCAGTTATTGTGAATATCTGCTTTCAAAAAGCAGCAGTGGTTCCTGTTCTAAACCTAATGGTTGGCATAATATTTTTCTTCCTTGCTTGCTTTCCTGCTTGCCTGTCCTCATCCTTTCCCTTTTCTCTTTTTCCCTTTTCAATACCTATTTCTGTTTAATTTAATCTCATTCATTTGTTTCTAAAAGTACTCCCCCATTACATTTCACTTTGAAGCATTCACAAATGCCATTTTAAAAACCTTGCAATAAACTATTTTAAAGCATAAATACCTCATAAACATGTGGCCACTACATCTTTTGCCCTTCAAAAACTGTATCCTTTGCTCTGTGAGATCTCAGGAGCTTATCTTTAGGTGGCAGTCTTGCAATAGCTCTTTAAGTTCTGTTCAGCTATGAACACCTTTTTGTCTGCAGCTATACACATATGTAAAGCAAGTTAAATGGATGCTGCAGGTTCCTGTCCTTTGGAGTGGGGAGATGCCTCTATACACTCTGTAAATCAGAACAGAAGCATCCTTCGGCTGGGTAAGGGACCTCACAGCTTTTTTCTGTAGAGCAGTGCTCTCCAAACTGGGGTTTCTGCACCCCCGTGAGTACACAAGACAATCCACTTGGGGGGCAGGAAGTAACTATTTTTTTACTATTAAAAAAAATAATAATAAATTAAAAGCCTTCATTTTATCTTTATGCAATCTTTTATTTTTAATTATTATTTCTTTGTATATTTTATTATGTACATTACATTAGCATAGTAGTACATTTATAACTAATAAATAAATATACATATATTGGAGTGCATAGTCAAAAGATTTTACTCATATGGGTGCACAATGAAAACAAATTTGGAGACTACTGCTCTAGAGCATGTGGTTTACCTTGAACACTATGTAGCTATTACATCTGTAATGAATAAAATACACATATAAGCCTCTACTTGGGCCTGTATCTGTGGCATGAAAGAGAAATTCTATCAGCCATTACATTATAAAAATAAGTATCTTATTTCCCCAATAAAACCAGGCTAAATCAACTTCCAGCTGTGCCTGGTTGTGCAGTGCTTGCTTATCCTTTGCAATTAAGACACAATGGAAACAAAGGACAGGAGGTTTTGACTCCTTCTATCTCATAAGGATTTTGTGTCACAAAACTCACATGGAGCCTATTTAATTGTTCTTGATATTCAGCCTATAAATGGCTGAACTTGTGATCTGAGCTTACAAACAGAAGGAACAGAAGGAAGCATTGAATGTGCAAGGACAGCTTGATATATTTTATTTATGTAAGCTGGAAGAGTTAGGAGTGTGTTACTTGGCAACCTTACCCAATCTAAGCATTTAAAATTATCTTTTCAAACTAAATATATGTTGTTGTTATGGGTTATTTTGTTTGTTTGTTTTCTTTTTTTTTTTCTTTTCTTCTGAAGGTGATGTATTCAGCACACACTAGAAAAATACCATTCACAGAATGGTATGTAGACTGCAGAATGCAAAACCAAAAACTGGTAGTGAAGTTTTGAATAGCAGTGGAAGTTTCATCTATACAAGCATTGCAGCAGCTCATCTGTAAATGCAGGCACATCCTCATATGTCTATTTTTGGTTGTTTTATTCTCAGACTGTGGAAGGACTGTGCTTTTGTTCTCTGTCTGTATGGTGCAAATAATTACTTCTATCTCTACAAAATTATGGCCTTCATAATAAAAACTGTACTAAATATAATAATCACAGCCATCACAACAGCAGTATTTAGAGTGATCAAATACAGGTCTAATCCTGTACTGCTAAAAGAACTACACTCACCACTGGAAACTGTCTTGAAGTAAACAGAGTGAGAGGATTAACACAGCTGTGAGAGTGTAAGAAGTGTTCCATGAGCAGGAGCAGAGACCTCGGGGTAGAGAATACACCATTTCCACTAGGATTTAAATTATAATTTTGTATTCGAAACAGGTTCAAAATACAGTGTCAGTCTCTTCTCTACAGGTATAGAAGAGAGACAGCCTTTCTCTCCCCCACTGTTTACTTAGTCACCACCAGTGCTAAGAGACTCATAACTTCTTTTGAAGGGCAAGACACACGAGGCTGCCCAGCCCAGCCTCTGCACCTCCTGAGGGTGCTGCCAAGCTCTAAATTTGCAGTAGTTTGGCATAAATCAGCATTGCCATCTGTTGGCCGAGATTGGGTACACGGCAGCACTCAGTGGAACACTGACTTGGAGCAAGCAGGACACCTTCTCAGAGGAGGTGTCTATGAGTAAACACCAGATTTCCACAGGAGGCCCACAAAGGTGATGCAAAGCCTGGAGCACCTCTCCTGTGAAGACAGGCTGAGAGTTTGGCTTGTTCAGTCTGGAGAGGAAAAGACTCCAGGAAAACCTTATAGAGGCCTTCCAGTACCTGGAGGGAGCCTACAGGAAAGCTGGGCAGGGACTTTTTACAAGGACATGTAGTGAAAGGTCCAAGGGTAATGGATTAAAACTGGAAGAGAGGAGAGGTAGATTAGACATTAGGAGGAAATTCTTCAGTGTGAAGGTGGTGAGACACTGGAATAGCTTGCCCAGGGAAGTTGTGGAAGCCCCCTCACTGGAAGCGTTCAAGGCTGGATTGGATGGGGCTGTGAGCAACCTGGTCTGGTGGGAGGTGTCCCTGCCCATGCAGGGAATCTGGAACTAGATGCACTTTAAGGTCCCTTCCAACTCAAACCATCCTATCATTCTATGACTTTGTATTTTCCAACACCATTTTATTATTATTTCCTCATGACGAAAATCCTGTTTTCCTGAACTAAGAGGCATTTTAAGCCACAGGAAATTTATTGCTTTGATGTTTGCAACATTAGAAAACCTTTTCATCCTTGATCACTGTGTTTCTAGCTTTTCCTTAGAGACAGGATGCTGGAAACTGTTCCTCTGGTTTTACTTTTTCCTTCTGTGGGCCTTCTGTGATGTTGCTCATGGGCATGCAGACAAGCACAGGCAGTGAAACCTCTTTGAGTGCGTGTACTGCAATTTTGGATTTTGGCATTTACAGAATGCCATGCTATTGTTTCCAGTGGCATTGTGTCTTGTGCTTGGACAGAGACTTATAAAGGCCTACTTCAGCTGTCCAGACTGGTGATTTCACTCTCTGCTATGCCCTTCTGACAATGGTTTGAATAACTGTGCCTCAGCCTCACCACTGTAAAGCTGATTTTCCCAACATTGAAAAGCTTGCTGCTTGGCATGGAAAGCCTGCCCTTCCATTCAGAATTCTGCTCCTGCTTATGTGTCAATTATTGGCAAAGGGGTGCTACTGCTAAACAGACCCAGACTGAAATAGCACTGGATTTGGGACCTGGAAAAGAGAAAAGATTGATTACTGCTAATTTATTTTAGGAAGATAAAAATAAGTAGCTTGCAATTCTACATCATATTCTGTGCTAGGGTGTCAAAGTATTTTACTACTTGCTTATCCCCTTGTTCTATGAGTGAGGCAACTCTGGTGCATTGTATTTCTCTGAAAGCCACAGGAAAGACCAGTCAAACAATTCGACTTTAGTAGCACGTACCCTTTCACTTCCTTAATTTGGAAGGTGGTGCTCACAACCTCGTACCAGCCCTGCTAGAAGACAGTGTGTGTGTGTGGGTACGCAGGCAGGTGGGTGGGTGCCCACTCATGCTTCTCCCATATTTCAGTGTCACCTCTGCAGTTGTAGTGCCCTGGCCCCATTCACACAGTGACAGCATCTAGCCCCAGTGGAAAATTTCCTTCAGTGTGACAGCACTTGTAATCTTTCCTAGTCTCTCCCTCTAGTCATTCATACTTGCTTCTTTAAGAATGAGGCTGGAGAAATCATTGCAAACATGTAATCAAAAGTGATATATTTTGCTGAGGTGGATGACATAACAGCCAAATGCCCCCTGCAAAGTTAGCATGCACTGGAAAAATGACAACACGCCTGTATTCTGAGGTAATGGGCTGGCACCTATTTCTGCTCTCTGCAATCAACACTGAATCTCCTGCAGGCAGCACTGAGCAGTCCTGAATACCTCTTCCACCACAAAATTTCTACCCAGTGCTATGGACTGTAGAAGCCTCACCCTATCATGACCTGAGATGCTAGCTTGGACAGCTGGCCAATTTTCTGACTTGTTTCTAGGGACAGAAAAAATTAGAAGAACCAAGAGATTCTATGACACCCACAAGGCTGTGGTATTATGTTTGTACCAATACAAAATAATCTAGAAAACAAGCGTGGTCACAGCGACGATGGCCACAACATACAGTTGAACTGGTTGGAAGGAAGAAGTCAGAGAGTTGTGGTCAATGGGACAAAATCTAGTTAGAGTTCTGTGACTAGTGGAGTCCCTCAGGGCTGAGCTGCTGGAGAGCAGTCTAGGAGAAAGGGACCTGGGGGTCCTGGTGGACAGGAGGATGACCGTGAGCCAGCAATGTGCTCTTGTGGCCAAGAAGGCCAATGGCATCCAGGGTGTGTTAGCAAGGGTGTGGTTAGTAGGTCAAGGGAAGTTCTCCTCCGCCTCTATTCTGCCTTGGTGAGGCCACATCTGGAGTATTGTGTCCAGTTCTAGGCCCTGTAGTTCAAGAAGGACAGGGAACTACTTGAAAGAGTCCAGCACAGAGCCACAAAAATGATGAAGGGAGTGAAACATCTCCCTGATGAGGAAAGGCTGAGGGAGCTGGGTCTCCTTAGCTTGGAGAAGAGGAGACTGAGGGGCGATCTCATCAATATTTATTTAACGTATTTACGTTAAGGGCGAGTGTCTGGAGGACAGAGCCAGGCTTTTGACAGTGATGTCTGGTGATAGGACTAGGGGCAGTGGGTGCAAACTGGAGCACAGGAGGTTCCATGTGAATCTCAGGAAGAACTTCTTTCCTGTGAGAGTGACAGAGCACTGGAACAGGCTGCCCAGGGAGGTTGTGGAGTCTCCTTCACTGGAGACATTCAAAACGCACCTGGACACATTCCTGTGTGATGTGCTCTGGGTGACCCTGCTCTGGCAGGGGGGGTTGGACTAGATGATCTTTCAAGGTCCCTTCCAACCCCTAAGATTCTGTGATTCTGTGATTTTTTTTTCCCTCTTCTACAAGCACTGACTATTACTTGTTTCCTTCTAAAAAGCCTACAGTAACATTTTGTCTCCTTCAAGAACAGGAAAGACACTGTGCGACACTTTCTTTGCTTGTTCCCACCTCTCTCACCTAGCAGGCATATAAAAATCTCTCTTACTATTTTCTTGGAGTCATACAAGGAAAATATTTCTCCAGCTGAATTCTTGGTATCCTTGTTGTCTTCTCTGAATGTTCCTGCTGCTTTACTCAGGCTCCCAGAAATTAGTTCAATTAGTAATCTCTGCCTTTGATATCAGGCTTCTGAGGTGGCAGGGCCATAGCTTGCATTGTACAAAGATTTGGGTTATGGCTAATAAGCTTCACTCTCAGAAAAACACCAGACAGTGTACATTAAAGCAACAGACAGAGGTGCACCTTCTAGCATCCCTACTACCATTACATTTGGAGGGAGTAGAAGGGAAAGGAGTAAAGGAATGGCCAGGCTCACACACTCTCCAAAACAGCACCTCTGGCTGCTATTGCCAGAAGTGGACCCTGGCATAGACAGGCTCCTTGGCTCTCTTACCCGTGTTCTGAAACCAGCTGGGAATGAGTACACAAAGATACTGGAGGTTGAGCAAACTGAAATATATTTCCCAGTGATGAAATCCTTATTCTGACATTGCACTGCCACCTGCAAGATCCAATTGCAGACTAAATGCTTTGTGTGGTAGAGTCTGTACACAGAAGGCACTAAATGCCATACGTGTATCACCATTTGACAATGCTCTTGATCCCCTCCCCCTCCCACCCAGGTAGGGAAGAAGAGAGAGAAAAAGAGAGATGGCTGGATTGAAACTAAACTACACAGCTCTAATTAAACACTAATGATAAAAGAAAATATATACAAATATATTCAGATATGTGCAAAAGCCTCTTGCCTCCCCCCACCCCCAGCAACTCCCACAGCATCTCCTGAACTGAAACAGTCCTGAAAAATCCCAGAGCTGCTGGAGAAAGCAGAGAGTGATGAGGGTCAGGAGAGCTCAAGCCTGGGGGTTGCTGGTGATGGATGGACAGAGTCCTCCCCAGACACCAGCCATGGATGGAAGAGAAGGGAAGAAAAAGCAGGAAGGAAGTTGTCTTCTATGATCTCTGACCTTCCTCTGAGCTTACGTAGATCTATGGAATGGAATATCTCTGGCCAGTTTTGCTGTCTGTCTAACTCAGCCTCCTATGGGGGGGTCACAGATCTCCCCGTAGTGTCTGAGCCGGCAGAGTGAAGGTGTGGCCTTGAAGACCCAGCAGTTAGAAAAACATTCCACTGTTATCAGTCTTAGTTGGAACACTCTGCTACTAGTTAAAAGAAAGCTTACTGAAGGGGGAAAAAAAAAAAAAAAATCTGTAAAAGGAAAACTGGCTTTATCCTGGCTCAAACCAGACAATATGTATGATACTGATACTATCAAGGGAAACTGCCATCAGTAAAGGGAGCCTACTTGCAGCAATGATGAGAAGTTGTAAGATAAAGCCTAACTTTAGAATGGGATTTTATAGCTATGTAGTAACTAGTTAATGGAAAATAATTTTGAACTACTGCTTATTAATTACCCCTCACTCCCGTTTTTAAAGTACAGCGTTGCAATGGTGTCCCAGCTGTATGAGTTGACCACCCTTGCTAATTCTCCAGAGCTAACCTGTAGGAGCTGGACAAGTCCCTTCTCTAATTTTTTTCTGCACTGTCTGCAATTGCATGACCAAAGAAATATCAAGCTCATACTGCAAAAGGAAATACACCGAAATGCAGTTCATGTATTTTTTAGTTATATGCTTGCTTTTTCCATTTTCTTTCACGTTCTTTTAAACTTTGAATTCCTAATGTAATCTTCCAGCTTTCCATTCTGGCACAACTTTCTATGTGGCCCAGAATAAAGTTTTTTACCTTATTTTCTTTACTTGCCTACTTATATCATAAGGCAGTTAAATTGATTAGCTAATGCTTATTCAGAATTTAGAAGCTATGGCAGACTATGCAAACTATGGCTAAAATCAATGATAAAAAATAATGTAATCATGATGTTATGGAATCAGTGTCAATAAAAAGTATTTATTTCTGTGAAGGGAACTGTTAAAAATTGTAACCACATTTTTATTATGTTCTTAACTTAGTATTGAGTGCAGTGAAATTTCTACATGTTCTTAGCAGTTTGGGGGCTTTTAAAAATTATTATTTTGTTGATGTAAACTTAGAACAATTACTTAAAAGACTTTGAGCTTATACGTTTTACAAATAAGAAATTATAGCAAGTGTAATATTCAGGCAGCATGAATGTTGCTCTGGTGGCCTGGGAAAATCTTGTGGATAAGTAATAAATACAGAGGTTTAAAAATTACAGTTCAGTATTTGTATTTCAGAGGCATGACGACTTCCTTTCCAGGATCTACTGCTTGCTCGTGAAGTGCTTTCTTGCCCTACAGAATACTGCGAAGATTCTCACTCCCACAAGACCCAATCTCACATTAAATGCTGACAAGATTCATACTCCCACAAGAGGGCAGTCAGCAAGCACGGTACAAGAAAACCCCGTCTCACTGGATTTTAATTAATATCAAGCTTATAGTTCAATTTGGCTTGTTAATCATAGGGGAAACTGTACAAATTGTCAGAGTAAATGAATGCAAAATATCAAATCTGCTCAATTTTACAGCTACTGTAGTGATAAATCAATTTTTAGCCAATTTGTACTCATCATTATGTAACTTAAGTGTTAAATCTATGCCTTCTGGTATCTTTCACCCGTGTCCCGATATGTGAAGTGCTTTGCTATCACAGTCATAAATAATACTCTGGGAGGCATTCTAGCATAGGGAATTAATGTAGGTGAAATGAAGCACTTTGTGAAGCAAAGAACATGGAAGATTTTCTAGCTGAAAATCAGCCTGGTTATATTCCACATGGTTATCTTCCCTGCCTGAAGCTCTGCACATGCTACTGCAGTTCCTCCTGACCAGCCTCAGTGATCCCCTTCACAGTGCTCTAGCCCTTTACATCATGGCATTGCATTGGTGGAGTGACACTGTCCAGCAAGCATGAAACTTTTTCACTGCAAGATTTTGCCCAAACAAACATTTTTCTCAGCAAATGTGGGATCTAAAGCTGGCTGCCTTTCCCACATGGACACTCTTACTTCAGAAAAAAAAAAAAAAAAAAAAAA
>NW_009952160.1:207121-210324 GCF_000747805.2 Chaetura pelagica
CCTTCATCTAAAAAAAAAAAAAAAAAAAAAAAAAAAAAAAAAAAAAAAAAAAAGTCTTTGTGAAGGGGTTTCACTTCCATTGTCTTTTTGGCTGTCATTTGAACCTACAAAAGGCAACCTTCATTAAAAAATACCCAGGGATTCTCCTCAGTGTGTGTCTTATTTTCAAAATACTTACAAATTTGGGATTTAATGTGCTGGGAGAAAAATTTGCTTCAAAGAAGTATGTGGTTTTGGATCCCTACACTTCTAAAAACAGCTGTGAACCGTGTCTAGTTCAACATCATCTGTTTGCAAACAGATTCTTCTGTATAAAATGAGCTGTTTCAGCAATGTTTAATCAACCAGCATTGACCTTTCTTCTCAAATGCTACAAATTCATTTTCAATAAATGTTTAACTACTGGTTTCTAAAGGGAAAAGTTCACAACATGTAGAACCTACTTTTCGTCTTACAAGGGCTTTTATAGCTACCACACAGCATGGCTGCTGTAGTGCTGCATATGTGTTTTAGGAGGTTAAAATATGTCTTCTGTATTCCAAACATCTTTTGACATTATATCATCTCCTTTTTCATTTTGCTTCTGACATCTTTCTGTATTGCCCTAAGATACGTGAAAAGATACGTGACAAAGAAGAAACAATATAACGCTGGCTAAACTAGTGGCCTTTTCTCTTAACAAATGCATGTTTAAGAACTGTTGGGAATAATCGCAGGATATTCCTATACTGCAGTCTCAGCTGGAACAGACAAACTTGGGCAGCTAGCTTGGCTAAATAGCCAGTTGTCTGAGCAGGAAACTCTCCGCAGGTTGCAGATTCTGCCCGAAAAGTTGGGTAAAGTATCAGGCAACTTTTGGCATTCGGCATTATAAGCTTTACATTCTTACAATTTGTCTACCCTTGACCATTAGATATTAATCATTTAATGTCAAGTCAACTATTCCACACTACAGTATATGCCCAGACATGGCCAATACATGCACATATTCTCAGGCCAGGAGTGTGGAAAAAGGTTTATCTATAGTATCTTGAGTTGCCTTGACTGCAGAAGATTATGAATATGCTGTATCTGCTTAAAATAATTATGCTTCTTCCCCACATGGGAAAATGCAGGTCTGGATGGACCAGTGCAAAACCAGCATCCTGTGAAATGATTGCTATTGCATTTTGCAGCTTGTTTGTTTCTACCCGGCATCTATGGGAGGAATGGAGTAATAGTTGTCCTGCTCACCTCACCAACTCTGAAAGGGCACGTGTTTCAGCTCAGAAACTGAGGACAGTGCGTACAACCCTGTGAGTGAGGTGAAAGAGGTTAGTTCTCCTCAGGCATGGATACCAAAACCTGAGGTTCCAACCGTTTTGTACTGACCTCTACACTGAAGTATAGCTCTTCCTGCAGGTTACTGATGTATTTGTTAAGGTCTTTACAATTAAGATAAATTGCACCAAATCAGCAGTTCTGGCGTTTTTGTTACCAATACTCATATATTCCCAAACTGTTCTAGCCTGCTTGCTTCTCACTCATCCAAAGTGCACTCATCCAAAATTTTGTGGGATCTTTGCTATTAATTGCTCTCAACTACTGAGACTGAATTAGCAGGTTGTAAAGCATTATATACCCTCAAAGAAAGAGCTAATTGGAAGGTTTTGTAGATGCTCCAAAGTCCACCTGCCACTCCAAGAATATTTTTATGATGCTGAGATGGTGTCCACTTGCCAAAGTTTGAAACATTACAGCTACTTGTATCTAATATCTTCAGGATTGTCTGTGATCCTGGGCATGGCTAAATTAGGCCAGAGTTGTGCCACACTTTCAGGAGAAGATGTTTACACATACCTTTGAAGTACTTAATGTTTAGTTATGCGAGGTGCTTTGCATAAAGAAAGGACACGTATATAAAGAGGTGCACCTTTTAAAAGGTTTGTGCTCTGCATTTGACACTACCTGCAGTGGTTTCAGTCTGTGCTTTCAAGTTGAGGATTTTACATGGTGCTTGTCCAACTCATGGATGCATTCTACTGAAAAAATAATAATACATTGGATGTATCTCCTTAGATAACACAAACATAAAAATTACGGGTAGTACAACACACTATACAGAGTAGAGCATCCATATCCAGATTTGTATTTGTCACATTGTTGTGTACCTGGAGTCAGGTGTTGGGTGAGCCTGGTTTCTCTTACTAGTGCCTAGATTTTTCTGATTGAGCATCAGCAGCAAGACATGTTGCTGTATTTTATTGTACAGTCAGAAAGGCTGGAGTCACCAAGCAGAGAGATTCAGGTGGAGGCATGTTTTGCAGCGGTGTTTGTATGATGTGTGTTGAGTTTCAGCTTTTGGAGCAGGACTTGAGCTTTTTCTTGAAGAGTTTTGGGGAGTTTATTACAAAAATCTCACAGGAGCCAGCTGCCCATGGCAGTTTCCACCTTTTAAAAGGTTTGTGCTCTGCATTTGACACTACCTGCAGTGGTTTCAGTCTGTGCTTTCAAGTTGAGGATTTTACATGGTGCTTGTCCAACTCATGGATGCATTCTACTGAAAAAATAATAATACATTGGATGTATCTCCTTAGATAACACAAACATAAAAATTACGGGTAGTACAACACACTATACAGAGTAGAGCATCCATATCCAGATTTGTATTTGTCACATTGTTGTGTACCTGGAGTCAGGTGTTGGGTGAGCCTGGTTTCTCTTACTAGTGCCTAGATTTTTCTGATTGAGCATCAGCAGCAAGACATGTTGCTGTATTTTATTGTACAGTCAGAAAGGCTGGAGTCACCAAGCAGAGAGATTCAGGTGGAGGCATGTTTTGCAGCGGTGTTTGTATGATGTGTGTTGAGTTTCAGCTTTTGGAGCAGGACTTGAGCTTTTTCTTGAAGAGTTTTGGGGAGTTTATTACAAAAATCTCACAGGACCCAGCTGCCCATGGCAGTTTCTCTGGAGCCTTGGGTGCCATCTGATGGCGTTAAATGCCCTGGTGCACGTGGGGTTGGCGTGACCTCTTCAAACAGAAGTTAATACTTAATGGAACCGCTTACTGAATGTGTGCTTTCCCTGGGTGAGGATAAGAACATTCCCGTCGGGCAGGAGGCACCGGCGCTGCCCCCAGACCGTGTGCGCTTCCCCACGCCACGCACGCGGGTGTTGCAACCCGGGGGTGACACGGAGCCGCCCTGGGCGGGCGGGGGCGGGAA